>NW_006297573.1:788303-805537 GCF_000327345.1 Myotis davidii
AGCAGAGTGCAGAAGGTGGCAGGTGTTGACCTCGGTGGGATGGTGGAGCAGATGAGTGGGGGCGCTAGACCAAGGCAGGGTGCCAGTAGCTGTCATCGGGGTAAGCCTCTGGTGGTTACTGAAAATTCTTTGCTCCCGAACACTGCAGTCCCGCCCGGTACTTGCACCTGCTGCTGGCGCTAGTCCTGCTCACACCCACTGCCAGCACTGGAGCCACTGCTTGCACCTGCTGTTGGCGCCCAGCGCCAGTCCCAATCTCTTGATGGTGTCAGCAGGTGCGAGTGGTGGCTACCGGCCTCGATCACCCCTGAGGGCTTTTCCACCTCCCCCTGCTTCTGAGGGGTAATGAGGGCAGCAGCCGCTACTTGTACCCACTGACAGTGCCGGCCCTGCTCACACCACTGCTGGCGCTGGCCAGAATTGCTCCGCACCATCAGTGGGTGCGAGTGGGGCCGGTGCAGCCAGCTTGTGGGATCAGCGGCAGCAGGAGCGGGGCTGCTGGCAGAGAGGGGACTGAGGGCCACGGTGCGAGGGGCTGGGCGGGGGCATGGAGGATGGGCTGAGACCTGCCCCTGTGCCCACCACAGCCTCGCAGCCCACAGTTCCTTTCAAGGTGCACAAATTTGTGCACTGGGTCCCTAGTATACTTATAAATGTACAGTCATATTTTAAGTCAACAAATATACATGGGACTATTAGCATGTGTCATGTACACAGATAACTAAGCCATACCCTGACCTTAAGGAGTTCACAGCAACAATATCATTTACATATCACTTTAGAATTTATGAAATGTTTACACACATGGTCACTACAAAAGATGATAAGCTCAGTTAGTTATACTATCTTTTAAATTCTCCAAACTATAACAAGTAAATGAGGAAAAGGAAAGTGGGGAGATTAAGTGACTTGGTCAAAGTTATATGGCTAATGGTTAGCAGACCTGGGATTAGAATCAGGCCTCTAAAGCAACTAACTGTTTCTTCTCCCTGATATTTGAGTTTGATGGCCAATATCTTTGCCTTAGATACAGGGCACATTAATTCATTGTGCAAACTAGGAAACTTTTAAAAATAAAAGGAGATGCTACATAGAATTTATGACTCCAAGAGTGAACCCTATATAGATTCTGTGTGATTATGATGTGTTAGTGTAGGTTCATTAATGATGCTGTTAATGGAAGAGGCTATACATACGTGCAGGCAAGAAAATCTTTGTACCTTCAGCTCAATTTTACTGTGAACCTAAAACGGCTCTAAAACTAGAGCTATTAACAATCACACGCCGAAACTGGTTTGGCTCAGTGGATGGAGCGTCAGCCTGCGGACTGAGGGGTCCCGGGTTCGATTCCGGTCAGGGGCATGTACCTGGGTTGCGGGCACATCCCCAGTGGGAGGTGTGCAGGAGGCAGCTGATCGATGTTTCTAACTCTCTATCTCTCTCCCTTCTTCTCTGTGGAAAATCAATAAAATATATTTAAAAAAAATAATAATCACACAAGGGCAACAGGAATAAACTGAGACTATCCAGAGAAAATCACAAAGTACGTTTTAGCCTACTTCAATCAGATCTCTTAACTTGAATTCCTGCAGAGAAATGGTTATTTCGGTTAATTCACAGTTACATTTAAAACCCTTTTTTTAAAAAGGGTAGAACTGTCATTGAAGACTTGCAACAATGAGCACTATAAAATAAACTTGAAGGAAAATGAAGAAATTCTCACCAGAAGGAGAAGATACTGTGTACATACCAAGCTGTCCTCGGCTTCGGCGCACCATTTCTTGCCTAGCACCTATGCTTCCAAGAATAGCTTCTTCAAGTTTAGCTCTCATGTCTTTTGATTTCTTAAATGTCAAGCTATTCATTCTTTCAAACACTTACTTTCCCTAAAATTTAAACATTAGAAAAGCATTGAGAAAATATTCTTCTTTTTCCACATAATTTCCTTTCTTGTTCCTCTTTGCAATGGTATAATGATCACTTACTTTGTATTCAAAGCAAGATACACAGAGGTAAAGCAGATCTAACAGCCGGTTGAGCTGCAGGACTGAGAGATCTGTAAACCACTTTTGTAGGACTGTCTCATCTGCATTCTTGAGAACCCAAAGGAGGCAGATCAAAAGGCTCCGACTTGATTCTGGTGAAAAGGTAGTGTGTTGCCTGCCACTCTGAAAATCAAGAACAGTAGAATGAGTCAGATTGATCAATGACCATTTCCTTTTTGGGCTGTTGTCAATTGTTTTCTTCTAAAAGCAAAATTACTTATAAACTAAATATTATAAAAGAACCACCTGATTTAGATAACACTTGTATACGTCATACCGAACCTTAGACTTAAGGTCTTGAAGTTTATTGAATCTTTCCTGGCAATAGAAGATTGTTTAATTTGGGCAGATGTTAATAGAAATTATAAAGCAAAAAACTAAAAGATCTTACTATTAAAAACTAACATATCTACCACATAATATCAAACATGATGAAAGTAAAGGGGAAAAGAAACAGCTGACTCAAAAAATAAGATAAGTTTAAGAATAGAAAGTAATAACAAAAAGTTTATCAGGTGTAGAGAACCATTGTTTCCTGTCAGGGACAGGACAAAAAAGAAAAGTCTTAGACACTGTATAAATAAAAACCATTTTTACATACAGCATATAAAGTTAAGGTGCCATTTAAATTTTTCAATCTCCATTAGTATAAGTATGTAAAATACAAACAAAAAACTAATAAGAACCTGTTTATAGTATCATTTATTGGATATTTATTCTACTCCAGTCATCATGCCAAGCTATTTACATACATTATTTCATTTAGTTCTCTAACAATATCACCAAGCAGGTAGTATCATCTCAATTTTACAGACAAGATACAGGATGACAATGGTGATGATGATGACTAAACATAACAAAATTTGAAATGTGCTAGACAGTATGATAATTTTTTCTTATTTAATTCACAATAATTTTATGAGACAGTATTGACTATTATTATTTCTAGTTTATAGGTAAGGATACTAAAGGCTAGAAATTAATTTACTCTAAATCACATACTAAGAAAAAATAAAGCCAGGATTTTCATACAGGTTAACCAGACTCCAACTCTTTCTCTTTACCTTTATATTACATTCTCATATTTAGTTAATAAGTATACTAAATAACAAAAAAGCAATGGAAGAGATGTAGAGACGAAAGACAAAGGAAAGCTGAACATACTTAACTGTTGAAATAATTATTTTAAATTAATAAATTTAGTAGACTTTACTAGAATTAGAATAATTAAGACAGTTTGATATTGGCATATGGCAGACAAATAATGTAATGAAATAGAATAGAAAGAATAAAAAATCCTATGCATATATGAAAATCTGATATACAGCAGAGTTATGGATCAGTGTGGATGGATGGATTATAAATGTGGATAGATTCACTAGAGAAAAAAATAAGAATCCTACCCTGCACAATTGTACAAAAAATAGATTCAAGACAAAGAAAGAACTTAAATGTAAAAGGCAAAATTTTAAAACTTTTACAAGGAAATATAAAAGATTATATTTATACCTTGGGGGTAGAACAGAACTTCTTAAATAAGACCTAAAAAGCATAAACTATAAACCCACAAAAAAGATGGTCAATTTGCCTAAATTAAAATTGCAACAATGCGTTCATCAAATAGACAGATAGAAAATGCACATGATAAATTAGTAGAAATTTGCTGCATATAAAACCAACCTGAGATTAGTATCAAGAATAGTTTTTCTCAACCAAGTTTCCACGAGAAAATTAAGCCCTCCAAAGAATGACTGAGGGACTATTCTTCCCATTCTCCCAAGGCATTAAGAAAAGGGGGTTGGGGAGATAATTCTGGTCTGGTACTAGTAATCAATGAAACTTCTCTGTAGGAAGAATTCACAATCACAGGACTCTTATTATACCTATAAATAGTACTGAAAATACAAAGTCCAGTATACAGCCAAAGAATCAGGTACACAGGAAGCAATAGATCATGAGTGAGAACTGTCAAAACAGACAACAGAAACAGGTATGTAAAGACTTGAAATACTTAAATTATCAAGTAATAAAAACCACAAAATAATAATATTTTAAAAGTATTATACCCAAAAAAATCTGACAGGAAATTTGAAAGTATAAAGAAAAGGTTACTTGACAAAAAAAAAGAAGAAACAAATAGAATTTAGAAAAACTAAAAAAACCCCCACAAAACAACAACAAAAAAAACCTTACACAGTAACCAAATTAAGAACTTTATGTATTTTTTTTTTAAAAAATATGTTTTTATTGATTTCAGAGAGAGAAAGGGCTAAGGCGAGAGAAAGAAACATCAATGAGAGAGAATCATTGATTGGCTGTTTCCTGCATGCCCCCTACCGGGGATCAAGCCCGCAACATGGGCATGTGCCCTGACCAGGAATTGAATTGTGACATCCTGGTTCATAGGTTGACACTCAACCACTGAGTCACTTCGGCTGGGCTCAATGGATTGTTTTAATATAATATCAGGTTTAATAATATTCAAAATTAAAAATACATAAAATAGAATGTGAATAGGGAGAATGGTAAAGTCAACTAGTTTTAAGATCCTTCTATTAACCAAAGTGAATATAATGATGATTTACATTAGACTATCATTTAATTTAAGGAAGCATACTATGATTTGTAATATAATCACAAAAAGACAGAAATGGAATAATTTCTAAACTAGAGGAAAATGTGGAATGAGAAAAAATATAATTCACACATAGTGGGTGAGACAATTTGAAGTAAAGTTAAAATGTATATATATTAATTTTAATTATACTAAATGCAAATGGTTAAGAAATCTAGTGAAAGACAAAAATGAACATACCAGATTTTAAAAATATAAGGCAAAATCTAACTACACACTATGTATAAAAGACATTGAAAACATAAGTTTCAAATATTTAAAACGTAAGTAAAAACACTTTAATTAAAAAGTGAAAAAATTCATGCCATATATAGTCTAGGGAAAAAAAAACCTAACATAGCTATACTAATATTATACAAAACAGAGTTTATGGCCAAAAAAAAGGTTTACAGTTCATGTAGATAAAAGGTGGAAAAATAATCTTTTAATACATGATGATGAAATGATTTGATATGATGTATAAAATAAATAAATAAACTTGGGCGCCCAAATTCTACTGTTCATAAAAATAAATTCCATGTACTAGCAGATTTTAGGGTTATATATAAAAGGAAGAACAAAACAAGCATTTAAAAAATAACATAAGGCCTGGTTGGTAAGGCTTAGTTGGTTGAGCATGAGTCATCCCTTGCACCAAGAGGTCACTAGTTCAATTCTGATCAGGGCACATGCCTGGGATGCTGGCTCAATCCCAGGTAGGGGGCATGCAGGAGGCAGCTGATATTGCTAATTGATGTTTCTATGTTTCCCTCTTTCTCTAAAATCAATAAAAACATAATTTTTAAAATACCTTCAAAATTTTGGAATAGGGATATTAAAAAAAAATACTAGGAAAAGATTGACAAATTCAAGGATTTTAAAATAAGACATTCCAATCACCAAATTTACTATTGTGTGAAAAAGCAAGCCCCATAAATTATAAGAACCATTTATAATGGACAACAGGCTTGATCCAGAACATATAAACTTCTGCAAAGCACACACAAAGGCAGAGGACCCAATGAAAAATGAACAAAAACTAGACACTTTAAAAGAGAAAATCCAAATGGCCAACACAAATATGAAAGAGTCTGTACCCTCAGAACACACCAGGGAAATGAAATACAACTATAAATTATCAGATTGACAAAAGTTGAAAAGTCTGAAAATCCTAAGTGATGATGAACATATGAATAGAACTCTCAAAGGTGCAAGTATAAACTGAGACGAACTCTTCGGAAAACATCCTGGCACATCTAGTATGTGTGAAGAAACTATTGTGTAACCCAGCAAATTCCCCTCCTAGTAAATACCCTAAATAATAGTATAGGCATGCATACAGGATACAAATAAGAGAATATATAGGGTTGCTATTTACAATAACAAAAGATCAGAAACCATTCAAACATCTATCAACAGAATGGGTAAATAAACTGATCTATATACAGGTAATGGGATATCATCTACTAGAGGGCCCGGTGCATGAAATTTGTGCTGGGGGGGGGGAGGGGAGAGGGAGGGGTCCCTCAGCTCAGCCTGCGCCCTCTCACAGTGTGGGACCACTTGGAGGATGTCCGCCTGCTGGCTTAGGCCCGCTCCCCTAGGTCAATTTGCATATTAGCCTTTTATTATATAGGATATATATAAAAGCCTAAGTGACCACTACGACCCAATGACCAGACAACCAGTCGCTATGATGCGCACTGACCATGATGGGGCAGACGCTCAAAGCAGGAACTGCCCCGGGTGGTCAGTGCGCTCCCAAAGCCAACCTCCCATGGCCGGCCAACCTCCCCCAGTCCCTCCCCCCGGCTGGCAGGCCCCAATAGGGACTGGGCGAGATGGCCCCATTGGCCCTGGTCATCAGCCAGGCCTAGGGACCCCACCCATGCACGAATTCATGCACCAGGCCTCTAAGTACAGAAATAAAATCAGTGAATTATAGTACAATTTGTAACTTGCTTAAATATTAAAGACGTAATGTAAAACTACACTATAATTTTTAGGGATGCAAATGTAGATGGTAAAACTATAAATAAAATTAAGGAATTATTTCATTAGTCAGGTTAATGGGAGCTTGGTAAGTAGTTGTGGTGGAGAAAAACATGCTAAAGATTTCTAAGAGGCAGTGTTCTATCGTTTGTCCTGAGTGGTGGCTACAAAGGTGTTCATTTTATAATATTTTAACTCGTACATTTGTTTCATGTACTTTTTCATGTGCAGTATATTTTACAAAAGAAAAGTTTTAAAAAGTCAATAAAATTGAGAATAGTGTTCACTTTTAGGGGAGAGATGGAGTGAATTGAGGGCAGAAAGGAACTTCCAAAGTATTTGCAATGTTTTATTTCTGAAACTGGGTGGTACATATACTGCTGCTTCTTTTATTTTAATTGTACATATAGTTTATATATTCTTTTTTATGTATAATATCAAAAGTACAAGGAATAGCCCTGGCTGGTGTTGCTCAGAAGTTTAAGTGTTGGCCCACACATCAAAGGTCTCGGGTTCGATTCCTGGTCAAGGGGCATATAGCTGGTTGCAGGTTGGATCCCCGGCCCCAGTTAAGACACGTGCAGGAGGCCACCAATCAATATCTTTCTCAGATCTACATTTATCTTTCCCCCTTTCTCCCCTTCCTTCCCTCCCTTCCTTAAAAAAAAAAAAAAAAATCAATGGGAAAAATATCCTTGGATGAGGATTAACAAGCAAAAAGTACAAGGAATAAAAGAAAAATTTGATAAATTAGAATTCATAAAAATTTTTAAAATTTGCATTTCAAAAGACACCATAAAAAAAGCAAAAAGCCACAGAATGAGAGAAAATATTTGAAATCATATATAAGGGAGTTGTACTCAGAATATATAAAGAACTCTTAAGTCAGTAACAAAAAGAATAACAATTTTTAAATGGCAAAGAATTTGAATGGACTTTTCTCTAAATAAGATAGTTGTTCAAAAAGATGTGCCAATTAGCAATGAAAAGGTGCTCTACATTAGTAGATATTAGGAAAATCCAAATCAAAACCACAATGAGATGCCGCTTCATACCCACTAAGGTGGCTATAAATAAGAAAAAAATGTAGGTGAGGATTTGGAGAAACAGGAACCTTTTATTCACTGCTGGTGAGAATGTAAAATCGTGCAACCACTGTGAAAAAGAGTT
The DNA here is from genome assembly GCF_000327345.1 of Myotis davidii. Classification (NCBI taxonomy): domain Eukaryota; kingdom Metazoa; phylum Chordata; class Mammalia; order Chiroptera; family Vespertilionidae; genus Myotis; species Myotis davidii. The sequence goes on from NW_006297573.1 coordinate 796,125, forward strand.
TAGAAATTTCTCAGAATGTTAACAGATGATGTGTTGTGCACCTGAAACTTGTATACTTTTGTTAACCAGTGTCACCCCACTAAATTCAATAAAGAGGAAAAAAGTAAAATGGATTAAAAGAATAGGCTATATAATATGCAACTTTCCAAAATTCTGAATGACAGAAAAGAGCTTTATACCATAAACCTGAAATAATTAATACTTTTTAAAATAACTTGTAAAAGATAAGTAATATTCTCAGAACCTTAACATTTCCACAAAATAAAGCTCAGAGTACTTCTGCATCAAATAATATAACAAATAATTTTAGTTATTTAAGGTTACATCCTTGTAAGTATTTGTCTTTCCGGAAAATAATTCTGTAGAAGGGTTGTTTTTACCGTTGATGTGAGAATAAAACTGCCAGGCCTTGTTAGTTGAGGAACGGATGTTCCTGCAATTGCCATGGCAACTGTCTGGCTTATCATGCTTCCACTCTCACTTTCATAATCATCAGTGGCTATACAAACTGGTCTTCCTCGTTGATTGTGAGATTCTGGGGCGGGGGGGAGAGAAAATCCAAAATAAATAAATAAATACATAAAACTTCTAAATAGCTTAATAAACAGTTCTTAATACACATTAGGTACTCAGTAAATGTTTGTTTTGATTGAATGGAAGTATTTTATCCAGTTAATGGCTAGTTTAAATGCAACCTACAGTGTTTTCTTTAGAGCAAGTGAAGGAATTCAAGTAAATTCTGCTGTGAAAAGCAAGAGCAATAAAACTTTGTGGGTCCTAATTTTTAAAAAGCAACAAAACTTCATCTTATTAACCCAATGTTAGCAATAAACCTAATTAATGATATTCAGGTGAAGATCAATTTAAATTATATTTATATGAATAAAATTGATACTGAGGGTAGTAGACAGCTTTCAGCTTTCTTGTGTATTTTTTAGAGGGACAGTAAGTACACAAAAACCCTATTTTCTAACAAGTAGGAATAGAACTTCTATACAATCATTATTTAAAATTTCATCATAAGAACTACTTACAGAAACCTTGCAGTGGATTCTCTCACAAAGCCAAAAGATTTTCAGTAATATAATTATTTACAGTTTACTTATGTTAGTGTACATTTCTTTATATTTCTTTTCCTAAAATAAGATCTTTATTCTTGAGAAACTTTCTAACACTTTCATTATATATTGTGATTTGCCATTAAAATCTGTCTCACATACACTAAGTACCTGTAAAATCATACAGCTGAGGAACAGTTTCCATGATAATGCCAATCAGAGGTAGATATAACATGGCCACCCGAGCCTTTATCTGGGGGTCAGAGTACCGTGGATCTGAGTCATGGCTGGATAGTAAATTGTGTACCATATTGATGACTTTCTTATGCAATCCAAACAGTCTATTTAAAAAGATGGAGAAGAAGCAGTAAGGTCACAGATATTAGTTAATACCTTTAAAGCAAACAGTAAGCAATGGTACTGAATCAATCTTGTTCAACTTAACTTTGCCACATATTTGCATCTATTCCTATAAATAAAAACACTTCTATTTTAGAATTAATAAATGTCTTTCTGTATAAATAAAAATTGAGGAAGAAGAAATGTTATATAAATTCACTTAAGAGTAAACCTGAATATTTTTACATTAACTCCTTGTTAGTGCATTTTAATGTTAAATAACTTAAGAGCAGTTATGGTTATATTTTAAAGCAAAAAAAAAGCTACATTTTAAGTAGCTGTAACTTTTAATTCATCAAATGAAATCTTTTCACATTTACCATAGTAAACTTTTATTTCCTTTTTCCAGAAGAAAATCCTCTACCTAATGCAGCGGTTCTCAACCTGTGGGTCGCGACCCCTTTAGCGGTCGAATGACCCTTTCACAGGGGTCGCCTAAGCCCATCCTGCATATCAGATATTTATATTACGACTCATAACAGTAGCAACATTACCGTTATGAAGTAGCAACAAAAATAATTTTATGGTTGGGTCACAACATGAGGATCTGTATTTAAAGGGCCAGAAGGTTGAGAACCATTGAAATGGATTCTGTAGTTCACAGGCTGGGATTGCCTTTGGCATCTATTTAAATGGAACTTCCTTGCTCATATACCTCCTCATATGGGCCCTTACAACTTTTCTAGACTCTCAGTCACCTGCGTTTCAACTGAGCTAATAAACTAGCAAGGGTCTCTCTCATCTTCATACTTTTGCCTTTCTTCTTAAATTGAAGGTGCTTTGACTATGCAAACCATTCCAATTGAAAATTCATACAACTTCAACTGGCCTTTAATGCTGTACCTGGTATCAGTTTCATATTACATTATCTCTCTTTAAGCCTTACACCATCAATATCAGTAAAAGAACTTACTTCAACTTCTTATTTTAAGAAAGAAAGCCATTCCAAATTTGCTCTGGTAAAATCATATTTTTTTAAAAAATATGTTTTTATTGATTTCAAAGGGAGGAAGGAAAAGGGAGGGGAATAAAAACATCAATGGCTGCCTCCTGCATGTCTCCTACCGGGACTCAAGCTTACAACCTGGGCATGTGCCCTGACCAGGAATCGAACCGTGACCTCTTGGTTCATGAGTTGATGCTCAACCACTGAACCACGCCGGCCAGGCTGGTCACATCTTTTAACACATCTCCATCTATATTGCTATAGGATCATCTTTCCTTTGTTTCAGAAAAAGCTGTATCTTCTCTCAGAAAGTAATTTCCCCATATATTCAATAAACCCCATCTTTCTTCAATAGCCTACCCTTTATTTTTCTTTCCTACCTTGAAAATATATGTTCACTTGAAATTAGTTTCCTCTTACACAGTATTTCACTTAGTAATAAACTATTACATGATGTCCCCAGTAATAAACTTCCTTAATGTTTTAAGTCTACACCAAGTGTTTCCACTTAATTCCTACTATTTACTTCTTGTTTGTAACTAACAGTATTTGCATGTTTATAATATGGTACTTACTAGCTTCATCATTTAATAGCTAAATTATTTTTTGAAGATACTTAACTTCCGTTTCCTTATGTATGGATGAGGATAATAACCTACCTAAGGTGGTTTGAAATTAAGTTTTATAATTTATGCCAAATGCCTAATACAGTGCCTTGCATATTGCCTGCCTCAGTAAATAGTACTTTTAAAAAATCTTTTGCAAGAGAACGTTTATTGGGTAAATTACAGAGGTAGAATTAATTCCTAGAAGAAATGGGCTTACTAGTAAGAACGAGTTAACGGAGGTAAAGGAAGGGCCCTTGGAGCTTGGGAGTGAGGAAGCTATTGTGCCTGGGGGAGGGAGAAGGGGATGGGAAGAGAGAGAGTAGGGAAGGGAAAGGGATGGGCATGCTCCTGGGAGGGAGACCGTCAATAAATATTAACTTTTATCTCTTAAGATCATACAGATTTAAAAGCTGGGATCTGAAATGAAGTAGTCTTATGAAGTAGCCAGAGCCCTTGATCTTATCTGCCATTTTATATAGCTGCCTATGAAATCTAGCTGGAGACTCTTCTCCCGTCCGGATTTTTATTCAGAAAGTATATTTTTAAATGCTGTCACGAACCACACCTAATGAACATATGTCAGATTTCATCCTCTAGATTTCTACTTGACACTGTCATCTTATTTGTTCTTTTCTCAGTATTTTCTCCAAATAGTTCCTCCCCCTCTCGTCATTTGCTTTTTATGTTCCCCCTTTCTATTTCCTGTATCACCAATGATTCCCAAACCTGACTGTCTATTTCTTACCTCTCAACAGCTCCCAATTCCAGACTTCAACCTATCTAAACTCAATCACACTCAATAACTAAATATACACTTATGCAGGACCTGCAATATCCTATTCTACATGTTGGAGCTAACACATTGTCTCTGTTCTTAAATAGCTTGTTTTAGTAAGAGAGGAACAGACAGCAAAGTAATAATTCAATGTTACAAATGCTATAATAAAGACGTTACTCTTCTACACAATTATGTCTGTACTACAAAATTAGCACTTAATCATAGTGTATTGTTTCAGTCTTAACTTTCTTCCTATAATGAGAGTTTCTAGAAAGCAAATCTGTGATCAATATAGAACATATTATTGCCACTCAAGGAATTACTCTTGGTTACTTAGCAAGCTGATGGAATAAAAAGAAAAGCATTCCTCTCAAGTAGAAGAGTGGGAAAGATTAATCTTTTGATTCTTAGGAAGTTTAAGGGGGATACTTCTGTCCTATCATTCAAAATCAAGCTGATATTCTACAAGGCAAAAATTGGTCTACTCACCCTTCAGCCTCGGGGTCTAAAATGACAGCCAGCTCTGTTAATACAAGTCCTGCCAAATAATGCTGTTGGCGGAAAGGCACAGACAATTCAAACATATTTGCAATCTTCTGGTCCTGTACATTGGTGGAAAATCCAGAACTCTGTTTGGGAGTGAGGTAGAACAAACTATAATAGCTGTGCAACAAAAAAATCCCAGACACACATTACAATAAATAGAATGTGAGCATTATCTGAAAGTGAGATAAACGTTGCCTAGAGTAATTTATTACCTAGGGGTTTTTTTTTGTAATATATTTTATTTATTTTTTACAGAGAGGAAGGGGGAGGGATAGAGCGTTAGAAACATCGATGAGAGAGAAACATCGATCAGCTGCCTCCTGAATACCCCCTACTGGGGATGTGCCCGCAACCAAGGTACATGCTCCTGATTGGAATCGAACCTGTGACCCTTCAGTCCCCAGGCCGATGCTCTATCCACTGAGCCAAACTGGTTAGGGCTTGCCTAGGGTTTATGACAGATGATTATTATTAACACTTAGAGGCCCAGTGCACGAATTTGTGCATAGGTGGGGTCCAGGCTGGTGGGGGGAGGGGCCACAAACGGTTGGCTGGTGTCGGGGAGAGGCTGCAGTTGGTTGGGGCCTCAGTGCATGTCATAGCTACCAGTCGTTCTGGTCGCTTGGCTTTTATGTACATAGATTGGAGAAAGTAACTATTCTTACTTTTGGTATAGGAAACTATGATGAAAAATACTTTCAATTTCTTTTTTCTCATACTAAAAGTTTCCATTTGTTGTCCCCTCCCATCCATTTTTTTCTTTATTCCTTTTTCTGGTTTGTTTTATCTTTATTGTTGAAAGTATTACAGATGTCCCCTTTGTTTGTTTTCCCCACTGACCCCCTCCAACCTGCACCCTCCCTTCCCAGGTCTTCACCACTCTATTGTCTATATTCATGGGCTATGCATATATGCATATAAGTTCCCCGGCTAATCACTCCCCCTACCCCCCAACCCCACCTTCCCTCTGAAATTTGTCAGTCTGTTGCATGCTTTTATGTTTCTAGATCTATTTTGTTCACCAGTTTATTTTGTTCATTAGATTCAACATATGAGTAAGATAATGTTTTAATATGATACTGTGAATGGAAAAAAAAAAGCAACTAAGTCCAAATAATATACAGGGTGGGGCAAAAGTAGATTTAGAGTTGTGAATATGTGAAACACAGTTTATTCTTGAATTATTATTTATTATTATGTTATTTCCCATATGAACAACTGTACATCTATGTTTGCCCCAAACTGTATTATGTACTCTTTGCTGAGTGTGCGGGAAATATTCATAGTCAAGGCTATTGGTTTCCAGGGAAATTTCAAATATGGGTAAAATTATTTCTCAGACAAAATACTATCTCTAAAAAAATCACTATAATTTTATGGTGCACTTACTGAGTTTTTAAAAAGTTTTTAATTCTGCAAAATAGCAACCCGTAAGATATAGTTCAAAGCAAGAAAGTCCTTACCTTCATCCCCTAATCCATAATTCAAGATCATCTATGTGAGGTTTCTTAGAAGAACAATAGATTTCAGATTTCTCCATGCAGAAATCATTTTCCTAATAACTATATAAAATTCCTCTGCCCCACCCCTGAAAAAGTGATGTCTCTGTCATATTAGAATCAGAAAATTATGCACTGTAGTTAGATGACAAGGTGGGGAACAAGATAATGAAAGAAATTCTGTGAATTTCTTTGCTGAATGTGATGATCAGCAGGGAGTTAGGGGTAAACAAGTGTGTTTCATTAAAGATTTTAGAACTGCACCTGTGCTTTATTTGTATCTGTGTAGCTACATCTTTGGAAGAAGTTGGGCAAAGAAAGCAAAACTTCATGCATTAAAGGAAGCAGTGTTTCCTAGCCAGGTAAAAGAGTGTGTGGAAATACAATGTTTTGCAAAAGTAAAGTGAAAAGTTGTGGGTGCTCTCTGATGTTTTCCATCTTTCTAAGTGAAGTTTAATTTTTTCTTTTATCACGCATCTGACACTGATCTAGCCTACAGAATTGCATTAAGGAATTAAATGTCTCAAAAATAAAATTAAGTAGAGTTAAAATCGACTTTGACTTCAGACATTAAGAGCTTAAGGAAGCAGTTTGTTTGCCTCAGGAATTATACAGCAGAAAGGGTGTTTCATTAGGAGGGAAAAATCTAGGCTTCTTTAATACTAAAACCACAAAATCCCTTAATCTCAATGTGTATGACAGAATACATAATAATTGCTATGATAGTCCTTTTTCATCTTTAGAGAAACTACTAGCTGTTGAAGTCAAGTGCCTATAAATATCCATCTAGTTTCCTTTGGGTTTTCTGGATACAAGAAAGGTAGCAGGGCTCTGTCAGGCTTGCACTACAGTTTTATAACAGAGCCTTTGTGATTTTAATACCCTTAGTATTTTTGGCAGCTACAACTAAATTAGAATATAGGTATAAGCTTTTTTTTTTTATTAATCCTCACTTGAGGATATGTTTCCATTAATTTTTAGGGAGAGTGGGAGAGAGAGGAAAAGAAAGTGAGAAACATCGATGTGAGAGAAACACATGGATTGGTTGCCTCCTGCACGAGCCCTGACCAGGGCCAGGACCAGGGAGGAGCCTGCACCAATGTACATGCCCTTGACCGGAATCGAACCCAGGACCCTTTGGTCTGTAGGCCAACACTCTATCTACTGAGTCAAACTGGCTAGGGCTATAGGTATAAGCTTTAACTAAATGTTTTAATTCCTTTCGTTGTCAGATAGCTTCTACTCAAAGATTAAGAAAGTATGTGTGTCATATTCTGACTGTACATGAAGTTCCAGGAGAAATGTCTAAAAGTATACTTAGCTTGAGATAACTGAAAAATATAGCTAGTTCAACCTCAAACCAATGATAGCCTAGTGGCGAGCATCACAAGACATCAACTTTCTGCGTTTTATTTTTAAGATAATATCACTGACACACAATTATGAGATATTTTGCAGAATCTTGGTCCTTCAATGCTGCACCACTTGTTCTCACTATATAATTTTGTGGTGCTGATGTACTGTTTCTTTGTCAAGCAGGAGGAGATAACTTCAGGGTCTTGAGAAGAATCTATGAGTTTGTTTTGTAGAAGAAAAGAATATCTTCAGGGTAGCTGCGACCAGCTGCTGATTCCAAGAAGTCTGATACGAAAAAGTGTTATCTGTGACTAAATAAACATGATCTTTTCTCTCAGTTCCTGGAACTAACCCCATTCCCTACTTACATAAAAACCACCTACTTTTGCTTTTTGAGAGAGATGGATTTGGGAGAGCTTGCTCTCCCATCCTCAAAATCAAATAAATCTTTCTGTCTCTGAGCACTGGTGTCTCACTGTTTGGGCCTACTAGTGCATTGGGTACACAAACCTGAATTTTGGGAGATAATTCTGTAACAGTTTGGTTTCTTTCTCTGCTAAATTATGCTTCATCCCCTTTCCTTTCACTAGTATTAATCCCTAACAAACATCTTATACACCAAATTCAGTCTGTCTGCTTCAAAAAATCCTAATTTGTGAAAACATCTAAATAAATGAGTTTATGTGGATGAATTCACTCACATATGCACAATCTGTAAGAGGAGTCGAATATAGTAGTTAACAGCTTAGGATCTAAAATAAGCCCAACATGCAAAGTATAGCATAAGGAATATAATCAATAATATTGTAATAACTATGTACGGTATCAGATGGGTACCAGACTAACGGGTGATGAATTCATAAGGTATATAAATATCTAATCACTATGTTGTATGCCTGAAACTAATATAATATGTTAACTGTAATTGAAAAATAAATTTAAAATAATGTCAACATGTGACTTGGTTCAAAGTATAGCTGTGCCATTTAACTGTGTGACCCGAAGTTATTGACCTTACTGTGTTTCAGTTTTCCATCTGTAGAATAGGAATAGTAATAGAATTTATCTCCTAGAGTTGCTCTGAGAATTAAATGCTTAATACTTATGAAGCACTTAATACAGAGCCTATTATACAGCTTTTATTCAATAGTGTTACCTATAATTTTCCCCCAGTGTTTAAAATGCTTTTTCACAAATGTGGACGTTAAGGATATTTCTTTCTTACACTTTGCATACCTGAGATGTTGCAGAAGAAACAGAAGGTGATGGTGATGCAGGTGGAGTAAGCAGGCTACAGGGTAAGTTTAATGTAACATAGTGCTCATGACTGCAGATGATTCGCAGAAAATCCAACCTCAAGGACACCAGGACACTTGGAATTGGTAATGAGTAAAGCTTTGAAGACACCTTGTAAGCAATGCATAAATAAGAGAAAACCAATCAAATATATCATTTCTCTAATACAAACACCAGAATGACAGATTAAAGAATTAAAGAACAGTACTTAGTGGGCAGCTTTGGTTTTGTGATTTAAGTAATAGTATCAGCTTTCTCTAGAATTACTGTTTAAATGCAAAATTTTGAACTACAGATTGACTGTAGAATTCCACTGACTAGGATGAAAGCCACATTCTTTTTAAAAAAAAAATATTTTTATTGATTTCAGAGAGGGTGAGAGAGATAGAAATGTGAATGAGAGAGAATCATAGATCGGCTGCCTCCTGCACACCCCTGAATGGGGACAGAGCCTGCAACCCGGGCATGTGCCCTTGACCGGAATCGAACCTGGGACCCTTCAGTTCGCAGGCCGACACTCTATCCACTGAGCCAAACTGGCTAGGGCAAAGCCACATTCTTGTATTTCCAATACAGCATTAATATTCTGCTTTTCAAAGATACACTTTATGAGGAAAAAGTACACCACCGAATCTACACTAATAAAAGAGAAACATGGTAATTGGCGTATGACCGCTACCCTTCCCATTGGCTAATCAGCGAGATATGCAACTTAACTGTCAACCAAGATGGCGGCCGGCCGGCAGCCAGGCAGCTTGAAACTAACATGAGGCTTGCTTGCTTCAGTGACGGAGGAAACCAATGTTTCCCGCCTGAGGCTGCAGGCCTTTGAGCTTGCAGTTTCAAACATTGTAATAAATACCGCCGGAGATCGCAACATTGTATGCAAAGGCCAGAAACCTACTTTCAGCAGCGGAGGCCTAAGAG
>NW_006297573.1:806063-814408 GCF_000327345.1 Myotis davidii
CTGCACTGCTCTGTTTGTGACAGGGGAAGGCGCCCCAACCCCCTGATCGGCCCTGCTCTGTGTGTGACAGGGTGCGGCCCCCCAAACCCGCCATGGGCCCTGCTCTGTGTGTGACAAGGTGGAGCCACAACCTCCCCATCAGCCCTGCCCTGGGTGTGACAGGGAGTAGTGCCCCAACCCCCTGATCGGCCCTGCTCTGTGTGTGATGGGGCGGTGCCCCAACCTCCCCATCAACCATGCCTTGAGTGTGACAGGGGGCGGCGCCCCAACTCCCCAATTGGCCCTGCTCTGAGCCTGACCTGGGGCTGCACCTAGGGATTGGGCCTGCCCTCTGCCACCCGGGAGCAGGCCTAAGCCAGCAGGTTGTTATCTCTCGAGGGGTCCCAGACTGCTAGAGGGCACAGGCTGGGCTGAGGTACTCCCCCTCCCCCCTCTAGTTAACTTCATAAAAGAAAGTATCCATTCTTTTTACAGTACCTTGTGTTAACCTATATTTATAATGATCTATTTGTCTATTTCCCCAGCTATACCATAAACTACTTGAGGACATATATGAATGGACTTAATAACTTTAGCAACCTAGGATCTAGTTCAATGTTCAGCAAATGAAGGAAGTTAATACTTGAAGAATAAAGATAGGAATAGGTTTTGGAAGCAACAGTACATGAAATTTTGGGAACAGAGTAAAAATAATGCATACTATTGTAAATAATTATAAGTGGGTCAGTGTCCACACATAGTTTTAACTTCTCTAATAAAAAAAATACAGTAAAGGCATCCAATAGAACAGATCATCAAAAGTCTAAATATTTCACTGCCAAATAGCATTCTTAACCAGTAGTTCCCCAAATTTAATCTGTGGACCAGCTGAGAAGTGCTTCACAAGCACTGTGTCCCTCACTCCCTATGCCCACCATCAGGATCCAAACTCCTCAAGAATGTGGAGATGGGACCCAGAGGTCTATATATTTTTAAAGCTTCTTTAAAAGGGAACTCTAGGATGAGTTACTAGCTTACTAGCAAAACTGCCTATCAGGTCCAATACTAATGTTTTCCAAAAGTCAGGTTTCATTAATACGTTGATAAAAATTTAAAAACAAAATCAGCTATTTGTGGAAAAGTTCCAGAATGCTTTTAGTTTAGTAAGAGCAAAATGAATGAAATTTGGGACTTGGGTAAACATCTGTTTGCCATTCTTAACTCTACAATGTCCAAAGCTGTGTTAGGAGGAATACATAGCAAAATGCAACTACTTTAAATATCACTGACGACACAAAAGGTGCAGTTAGTTCTTCATTTAGTGTAAACATTATTCTTGAATGGAATCTCGGGGCTGCTTTACAGTTACTACTGACCTGGTGGTGTGCTCCAGAATGAGCCAGTGTAATCCAAGGAAAAGCCAGTTTTACTGATATCAGCTTGTCACAGTCTTGTGTCCTGATTAACAAATCTAACTTACTTTTGCCTTACTAATAAAACTATGCTATTTAAAAAAATATTAGTATATGCATGTATATGAAGGTCTCTCAGCTCTGGCTGTACAAAGAGCAAATACTGTATTTAGGTTATTTGGCTACTAATTATTACTAATTATGAATTACCTGTTTATAGAAGTTCTTTATAAGGCTAAAGACAAATCCTCTGTCCATAACAGACAACAGATCATTGAGAAAGAATGCAAGACTTGTGTTGAGTCTTTCAACCATTTCTGCGTCCTGAGAAATGGAATAAAAAGCAAAAACAAATAAAAGTATGAGAGTTTAATGTGAGCTTGAAAAAGATTTTTAAAAAAAAGAGGCATCATTACCTTCTGAAATCGTGAAACTATATCACTAGCAATTGTACTGACAAGAGCAGCAATGTCATCCATGAAACGCTCTGGAAAACGAGATTTCCTTGCTGCATTTAGTTTATCATTAAAGTATAAATGGTGCACCATGCTCTTCACCTGTAAAAAATAAGTAAGCCATTAGTTTAATTTCTTACAGATGCAATTAATAGTTAGAGACTCTAAACCAGTGGTTCTCAACCTTCTGGTCCTTTAAATACAGTCCTCATGTTGTGACCCAACCATAAAATTATTTTTGTTGCTACTTCATCACTGTAATGTTGCTACTGTTATGAATCGTAATGTAAATATCTGATATGCAGGATGGGCTTAGGGGATCCCTGTGAAAAGGTCATTCGACCGCTAAAGGGGTCGCGACCCACAGGTTGAGAACCGCTGCACAGTAGGACTATTTTTTTCCATATACCATGTGATTTATTACATAGCTGACTTTTAGCTCCTTAAATATCTTGAAAAGTTCCCTATAATATTTTGTATATTTCAAAGAAATATAAAAAATGCAATCCAATCACAGGACCATCTTCATAAAATTACCCTGGCTGTGAATAGGGAAAAAAAGTGTGTGTATGCAAAAGAAAAAAAAAATAGCACTCTGAAATTGTTTTAAATTAAGTCTTTCCACGACTCAATAATTTTGCCATTTCTTATCCCTGTGAGCTTTGAGAGATTAGAAACCTGGACTTCACTGTAGTGCCTACGGTATCTAGCACCTTGTATCAAATGGTGGATGTACATTAAATATAAATGACTAAATATAATACCTATATAAAATATTAGGTAAAAATTAACAAAGTGATTTAAGTTGATAAAATGTTTTTGGGTATAGATTCTTATCCCCATGTGATAACGGTAAGAAATATTCAGGGAAATTGAAGGCGAAGTTCTACATTTAGTAAATAGCAGATCCAAGTCTAAACCTTTTGACTAGTTTATATTTAAGAAATCTGAACATACATTTACAACTATCAAAAAATAAATCAAATTATAATTTTGAACTTATATTAAAAGTACATGAATTACAAATTTGGTGTTTATTTTCTAGGGAAAAAATGAGTTACCTATCATTTATGGATGGTCCCTTTTCACTTATTTGGTTAGTAAATCCCTAGAAGAAATGGCTTTCTATCCTCAATATAGGTAACATTCAATGCTGAGAATGACCCTATGATGTACTGTAGAAGCTCCTTTTGTTTCTTTTCTACCTTTCTGTTTTTGCTGTGATTTCTTTTGTTTCTTATTTATTTTTTACATACTTCTTTTCTGGAAGAAAAAGTTTCAATGATTTCAGCTTTCTAGAGGCTGAAGAGAAAGACCCCTAGAGCCAGAATGTCTGTGTTTGAAACACAGTCCTGCTATCTACAAGCAGTGTATACTTAAAGTTACTTAATTTCTCTGTGCCTTGGTAATATTTAGCCCATGGAGACAGTGCTACCACACTGTATACACCTGTAACACATATATGCACAAAAGCAATAAACAATGATGTGTGTGCATAAATATTAAGTTACTGATTCCTTTGTTTTTAATATAATTTATTGATGAAGCAAAAAGGTTTTTTAAATTGGCTTTAACTAGCATTTCCCTAAGAGCTTTCTAAACATAAAAGCAGTATCTATCTATGTTCGGTATGAAATCTAAAATATTGCTATTATACAGCAGCATATTCATAATAAGAATGTATCACAGGTGCTTTTAAAATGTAGCTAGTTTCTGCAACCATCCCTAAAAAAAATAAAATGAACTTTATCATTCCAACTAAATTGTGCTGAGTGTTCACAATGTTTATTTAGGGATATAATATATGTAATTTTGCCTTGGAGGAACACGTAAAACCGTAAGACAACAGAAAAAGATTTCTAGTATGATGAGCTAACACAAAAGTGTTCACTAAGGAAAACAGTTTTTTTTTTAAAAAAAGTGTTTATTTTGCTCACCATTAACTCAAAAAAGAACCAGGCCTGTTGCAAAGCTGATTCCCGAACGCTGCCACTGCAAACAACCCACTGCAAAGCCAGCTCCTCATGAAAAAGCTATCCAGAAGTAAATCCAAAGTTATTATCAAAGTCAAGTCTGTTAATAACACAAACCAAATAATAATGCAACTGCAAATGAAGATATAATGAGAATAAGCAAAATAAGGCATGTGAACCATTCAATGATGCAGTGAGGACACCCATTAACGAAACGGCTATTTATACATGTAAGATAGTGGCATGTTGAATAGCTGGAAAAATTACATGTTATCTTGTAGCAAAATGTAATTTTTAAAAAACAGGTGGGAAATAGCCTCCTAAATTGTACCTGCAAACAGAAATTAGACCAAAAACTCAAAGTTACAAATAAAATCTTGTTTGTGCCTTACATACATATTTCAACATATGCAAATACATTCGTGAACTTTGCTGGTACAATTTAGAAAATACCTTTAAAATTTTAAACTTTGACATAACACATTAATTTTCAAGTTTTCAGGTATTGATAGTCGTTTTATAAAAATGGCAGAAATGCCTGCCTTGCAATGGATATGCATACAAAGCATTTGCAAAGTAGTGTATATTAATAAGAAAAAAGGACTAACAAAACTGTGCATAAGGGAAGCAAATCAACATATCTTACTAAGAGTGATAATTTTTCTAACTCATCTTCCATTTCCTGGAGATTTAAAACACAAAACAGAAGCAGTTACAGAAACAGAATTAATTTGGTACATTTTTTGGCACTAAAATTGAATGATCAAAGTTCAATGCACTAAAGTCCAAAAGCAGCCAATCCCAAAGATACACATTAAAATAATGTAAAATAGCCTACACTGGAAAGGCAGGCCCCAAAAGGCATCAGACAAGCAGAGCTTGCTCAACTGTGTTTTAAAATGCAATGGAAATTCTGCAATATCTCATATTGATTAGGTAAATAAATCTCATTATGTATTTAATTGTTGAAATAATTTTCCCCCTATATGGATTGTCTTCATATGAATCTACCTTTTTAGTTGGTAATCGTCCCGTTAATGTTTGTAAGAAACTTGACGTCTCTGTGTGCGAAGACATACGATTACAACTTCGATCCATAGCCTATGGAGTGAAGATGAATGATGACGAGATAACATTAAAGTCTGCTGTGGAATGACTTTGCAGCTCAAGGAATACATAGAATTTTTTAAATAGTGTTTTATTGTGGTTTCAGCAACCATCTATTTTATTGCTCATCTCATTTTTACCATTTTAAGGCCTTAGGAATATCAAGATGCTTCTAAAATTTTTAGAAGATGAGTATTTTAATAATTATATAAATTCAGAGTGCTGCAAAGAATGAAACTTTTATTTGTGTGACCTATACACATGCACATATCTAGTAAGAAAATGTAAAAACATACTTCTCAACTGGTCTCAGACAAAAAAAAACCCACCAAAACTTTTATATTCAATAAAAAATTATTAAAAGTTTAGAATGATTTCTTTCACTTTTCACTATTATCAAAAATAGTATTCAGGCTTGCCATATACTACATGAAATACAAATCAATTCTAATATTAAAATGTAATTAAATTGTTTCTACAAGAACAAAAACATTTTCCTACAAAGTCAATAAACAGATGAGAAGTACATTTGAAGGTATCATGCAGTATTAGCTATCAAGCAATTAGATTTAAGTCATCAAAACCTAATTCAACTAAGTTATAATACATTTCATACTTTGCAACACAGCACAAACTGAAAAAGTTTTTTGCTTCTGGTATTTAATCTTATAGGATGGGGAGCATATACTGTTCACATTTAATTTCTGTTTTATTACCAGTATTTTTAGTCAGTGATTATGAAAAAAATAACAAGATAGTAAATGCTAACTGGAA
The DNA here is from genome assembly GCF_000327345.1 of Myotis davidii. Taxonomy (NCBI): domain Eukaryota; kingdom Metazoa; phylum Chordata; class Mammalia; order Chiroptera; family Vespertilionidae; genus Myotis; species Myotis davidii. The sequence goes on from NW_006297573.1 coordinate 811,764, forward strand.
ACAATACAATAGCTACACTTTAAACCAAAAGCAAATGGAAAACTGTCAGGTGTTTCCACATAAAATATTTTTAAATTCCTACTGAAGATATGCTACCCCTAAAGTAGAAACTGTTATCAAAGTCATCAATCGCATAAGCAACAGGAACTGATATAATGATAGAGTGTGTAAGGAGGGAGGGAGAAGGAGACAGGAAATAGGAAAGCAGAACAATACTGGTGCAACTGGTGGTATTCATGCATAGTAGTTGAAGAATGTGCTAAGTAAACAAAAATACACACTTTTTAATAATTAAAAAAGCAAGCCACTGAAATCACAGTATATACTAAAAAGTAATGTTCTAAAGGGAAACATCAGCAGCCAATAAAGAAACCTCTGATATAAACACCACCTGTGTTGATTCTGCACTTGGACTGGGGTTGGATCCCCATGGGGCAGCTTTTGGACCACCAGTGTTAACCCAGGAATTGGAGCGATCTAAACCCTAAGCATATAATAGAAAGCAGTTGGAAAGGAAAGAAATATTACATGTGGCATGCTATAAATTATTCTTAAAGAAATCCAGAATTTCCAATGCAAACATTTTTTAAATTAGTACTGTTAAAGCAACCAAAAATTTTAGGCACCTATAGAGTATTATTATTAACCAAAGTTATCTTATTGCATACATTTTAAAGAATCACCAAGAACATGAACGGTACCATTTAAAGGTGATTTCTCTTTTTGTAAAGGCGTTGGTACACCTTGAAGTACCAACAACTAAAGTTCCCACAGCACACCCCCCCACCCCAATTTTCTTTAAAGATGGTATGAGTTAGCAACAGTTAATTTACTCCGAATATAACTAGGGAATCAAAGAAAAAAATGGGGAAAAAAACATTTCATTCTTTTCTAAAAGAATTTAATTTCATTCCATATGTCATCACTGAAAACTTTTGTGCAGTAATACTCCATAATTCTACTTGATCCTGCCTTTTATTTTCTTCAGGGACTGTCAGGAGAAATTAAGTAAAAATTTAAGAAAAAAATGCCTAATATTTGTTCCTTTCTAAAAATGATGGTAAATTTGGGGTTGTGCTCAGTTTTATTGTGCTTATTGCAATGAAATCTAATGGGCTACTATACATATTAAGAAAAAAACATTCTGGAGCTATTTATAGTAATTATATCTTCATCATTACTATCACTAATTTAAAGTTAATTTAATATGCTACTAATGTGTATGACCAGAAGTGAATTATGTCTATCTGTCTCTAAAAGAGGTCATTATGATCCCAGGTGAAGGACACTGGGGCTTTAGTTCAATTTCTTAAACCTGACTGATCAGCCCAGTCGGCCGGAGGCTCAGTGGTTGAGCCTCGACCTACGAACCAGGAGGTCACAGTTTGATTCCAGGTCAGGGCACGTGCCTGGGTTGGGGGCTCCATCCCCAGTGTGGAGTTTGCTAGAGGCAGCCAATCAATGAATCTCTCTTGTCATTGATGTTTCTCTCTCTTTCCATCTCCCTTCCTCTCAAATCAATAAAAATAAATATATTTTTTAAAAAACCTGACTGATCATTAAAATTAACTGGGAAGGTTTATAAAATTCAGATTCTGGGCCCTACTCTCAAAAATCCTGATCCAGCAATATGGGCCTGGAAATCTGCTAATAGAACTGGAACAAATTATAACAAATTTTGAGAGGATTGTTGGAGTAAGATTTATAAAGGCAAACCAAAAGAAACGGACTACAAATATCAGGACATGAGTATGGACGCAAACCAGAAAACATCAAAGAATAGGTAAAAGAAAAGAAAGAGTAGTCACAATGTTAAGCAATTCTGGACAGTATCACTTAGGGAAATGGATAGTTCATCTATAGCACTGTATTAAGTATTCAGTAGTAATAGATGGTAATCAGCAAGTAGATGCAATGATAAAAGTTTTCCAAAGTTTTCTTCTGATGGCTTCAATTTTCTCAATGAAGTAGAAGGTAAAGTCAGAAGGAGGATTGGTGAGGAGGTTTTATGAGGCCTAAAGTAATAAAAAATGGCATGATACCTTTTCTGGGAGAATGGAAAGGTAAATGAAATACAGAAATATATATAACTGCTTGATAACATTAGGGCTCTCTGAGGTTTATGGTCTTTAATTTCAAATGAGACCAGTCATCATGGTATTTCTCAAGTCTTGTTCAGTGGCACAGGTGGTGACATGGCAAGGGCAGTCAACTGGATTGAACTATGGTTTATGGTTTGGTTAAGCAAGTAAAATGAAGTGGAGAAGGATGAGAATTGAGGTTTGATTATAATGGGTATAATTATAATGATTATGATATTTTAGCTGGCTAAATTGGAAGAAATAACATTAGGGGGGTAAGACACATTAGGGGGGTATAAAGGTCACAGAATCAAGTAATTGGAGATTGTAGAGAAATAAAGAAATTGTTAGAATTGAGATACTAAAGAGAAAACTAGCAACTAATGGTTAAAGAACAAAATGCATGAAATTGAGATTATGAGGATTAAAGTTATTGGCAATGAGAAGATCTAGGCTATGACCGTGGCTGAGGCAAAGTGAAAGACAAAATCATTAAAGAAGAGTTACTTTGCCCTAGCCGGTTTTGGCTCACTGGATAGAGTGTTGGCCTGCGAACTGAAAGGT
>NW_006297573.1:814490-821603 GCF_000327345.1 Myotis davidii
GAGTCGCATGGGGCTCGGGAGCCGCGGTTTGTCGAGCCGCAGTTTGCCGACCACTGGTCTAGGCCAATAAAATCAGACTAAATGAAAAGCAGCTACAAATAAACTTCAAGCTTCCTTAAATTTTTCAGTAAAATAAAATTATATACTATTATAAGGGATTATGACTAAAGGATACTCCAAAATAAAGGTAGCTAGCAAAAATTTTGCAACAAAGAGAAAACATAGAAAGAATTTAAATAAAAATTCATACAAGGCTGTGTTGTCATAAAAAAATTCTCATTTTATGATGGCTTGCTCAAAAGTTGATGTTTATCATTTTAATATCATCAAAAGTAAGTTTATGTCATTATATCCCATTTTATAAACTACTTGAACAAAGGCAACTAATCGTTCCAATATATGTAAATCTTGTTCTAAATCTTGGATGTTGTAAGTTATCACATACATCAAATAAAAGAAAACTCCAGAATCATGCTAAATGAGGCATAATGCAAATCTTACAGAAACTGAGACATTTTAAAAGTATAGCCTTAAAGAAAATGGTTTCTATAGATTAATAGAATTTCTTATAATTCACAAATCAGATTCAGTCTACTAAAGAATTGTATTTTATAAATATGTAAATAATGCTAAGTACTCTCTCTATTACAATGAGATATAATAAAAAATAAAGACAAGGATAAAGAACTTGAGTATTTTTCCTAAACATGGAAATGTATGTGAGGTAAGGCTACAAAATGATTTGTGAGAAATTACTTAAAAATTGTTTAAAAGTTATTTTATGCCCTAGCCGGTTTGGCTGAATGGATAGAGCGTTGGCCCGTGGACTCATGGGTCCCAGGTTTGATTCTGGTCAACAGCACATGCCCAGGTTGCAGGCTCGATACCTAGTAAGAGGCATGCAGGGGGGCAGCCAATCAATAATTCTCACTTATCATTGATATTTCTATCTCTCTCTCCTGCTCTCTTCCTCACTGATATCAATAAAAATGTATTTTTTTAAAAAGTTATTTTACAATGAACAATGCTTCTGAAAATGTAACATTTCTGTAACTATATGAATAGCTACAAGTAATTCTGATTTTTTTTTATCAATGTTCAAGTATTTCACCTAACAAACCCAAATCTTAAAAAAATATATTCAATTGTAGTTCAGACTGTTAAATACAGACCCCAGAACATGTTTAGTAACACTTCCTCATATCATTATTACCAAACTGAAATGCCAAAGAAAAGTTGGCTATGATTCCATAACCATAATATCTTCCTCTTTTCCAATAGGAAATGTATTTACATTTGCAATGGTTTGGTCAAAACACAACATGACATGATTTCTTGGCTTTACTGTTTTGTCCAGCTTGCTTAAACTCTGAAATATTTTTGTACTTTAAATATAAAAAGGGAATTAACTATTTGTTCCTTACGTATATTTCTTTGGGTAATAAAGATTATAAATAAAATATAGCTAGATCTTAAGATTAGCTGGCATCTCCCTTATTATCTGATGTAATCATTAACCATCGTTAAATAAATCATATAATTCTAATCCTTGTGCATCTTACATAGAGTTTTTCATAAGAAATGTAGCTCAATTACCAATCTAGATTTTTTTTTGGAGAAGGACTTACATTTTGTATCACTGATGATATAGCCCTACTACCCAGCAGTCACATAGATCTGTTTTGATTCCATGTAAAAATCATTTTTCACATGATGAAAGACAGATAAAAGTGAGTAATATATAACTAGTCATCCTGGACAAATTTTAGAATTTGGCAGATTTTTTTTTAGCAGAATGCACAAACCAATTTTCAATAGCAAGCATATTTAATAGAAACATGAAACACTTAGTGTTTACTGACAAAATGGAAATGTACAATTTCTAACTCAAATACACTTAAAAATTCAAAATAAATTAAAACATTTGGACATTTCTCATTTGTTCATGAACTGAAAATCCAATTTATAGGCGGTTATCTTCAGTTTACCTTACTGCCAATGATTGACCGTACTTCATCATCTGGTGACGTGGGAGTCCCAGGTATATCTGGGTTACTATTACTAAGGCTCCGAGAACGATTTAAATTCAGGCTTGCAGGTCTCACAGCAGATCTAGCCATTGTGGCATAATGCACTGATCCTCCTAAACCCCCAGGACCTAGAGTTGAATATAAAACAGCACATAATTATACAAAGGAAATTAGTCAAGAAAGGACATGAACTTAATCTCTGTCACTTTACAGAATTTCACTAAGACCATGAATTGCTTTTGTTTCTGAATGAAAAATACTATAAATAAGAAAGAAAAAGACTAAAGACTTAATAATAAATACACAAAGATATTCTTATTTCACAGCAGTTGGCAATACCATATGGATTATAAAAACAATTCTCTTCAATGTTTCTATGATTATAGAGTACATGTACAATAGAAAACAGTCACATACATTACCTAGATACTAGGTGTACCGGTTAATAATGCGGATTTTTTTCACTAGATGGAGTTACACATATGTTGATATATATGTGATTTGATATGTATGCTATTTTGTTGTATTGACAGCAAGCTTCAAAACTTCATATGCCAAATTTTCTGAAGGTGTTAACATCATAAATATTTTTACGCTTAAAAATGTCAAATTTTGTGCCAAAAAAAGAGCATTTGTAGGAAGTTTTAATTCATTATTTTGAAAAAAAAGTTATCGTATACTTTGGGAAGCTATGGTGAACATGCTCCATCTCAAGATACTTGTGAATGCTGGTTTGAATGCTTTAAAAGTGAAAGACAAAGAACGTCCAGGTCAACCAAAGAAGTTTGAAGACCAACAATTACAAGCATTACTGGATGAAGATAGGTGTCAAACTCAAAAACAGCTTGCAGAAATATTAAATGTTGCTCGGCAAACAATTTCCGATCATTTACAAGCAATGGAAAAGATTTTAAAGGAAGGAAATTGGGTGCCACATTAACTGAATGAAAGACAAATGGAAAACCGAAAAGTCATCAGTAAAATGTTGCTTCAAAGACACGAAAGTCTTTTTTCCATCGAACTGTGACTGGCGATGAAAAGTGTATTTATTTGGAGAATCCCAAATGCACAAAATCATGGGTTGATCCAGGTCAACCATCAACATCGACTGCAAGGCCAAATCACTTCAGAAAGAAGACAACGCTCTGTGTTTGGTGGGATTGGGAAGGTGTGTATTATGAGCTTCTAAAATCAGGTGAAATCATTAATACTGACAGCTACCAACAACAAAAAATCAATTTGAACCACGCTTTGAACGTGAAACGACCAGAATGGGCCAAAAGACACGGTTAAGTAATTTTGCTTCATGATGATGCACCATCACACACTTTAAAACCAGTTAAAGACATTAAAAGATCTTGCCTGGGAAGTATTAACCCACCCGCCGTATTCACCAGACCTCGCTCCTTCAGATTACCACTCGTTTTGATCAATGGCACACGCACTTCAAAATGTACAAAGAAATGGAAAATTGGGTCTCTGAATGGTTTGCCTCAAAACAAGAAAATTTCTATTGGGATGGTATCCACAAATTACCCGAAAGATGGGGGAAATGTGTAGCTAGCAATGGACATTACTTTGAATAAAGCACTTTTGATGTTTCTCTTGAAATTATCGTGTTTTCTTTGATTAAAAAATCCGCATTAGTATCCTATACACTTAGTACACACAATATAAGTATATCTAACATCCAAAATGCTTCGGCTTGTGTCTCTTCTTTTTCCTCTATCCCTCCTTGCTTTGCCCCTTGATACAGTCAATTGAAGGACAGTCAACTTACTGTCAACATCTCTTGAAAGAGATTATGCTTTACTTTTCTATCTTCATCAGTGAAAATCTGAATTATAACAAAAGGGCACCTTTGTGCCATATACATGTAAAAAAATCTAAAGAAAGCTTTTCTAAAAGCCCACCTTATATAAAAAAAGCAATGGAAACCTTTTCATCTAAAATCAAGCCTGACACCATTATTCAACCATGTTCTATGAATATAAATATACCCAGTGATTGCATCCATAATTTATCTCCATTTTTCTTATTTAAAGAAATCTTTCTGAAAGTCATATTTGCAAATGACAAATACCTGTCAACTAATTGTAAGTCTTTCACATCAGCATATAAAAAATGTTTTGCATAATCTGTGGTATTCTAACAGTGTACTGAATGAAAGAGTAAATGGAGGAGTATTATATGTAGTCCACAATCACCTCCACATTCAGAGCCTCAAATACTATAATTTTAAAAACCAAGAGAAGAAATTATGAAACATATATGATATGAGTTAATTATTACTATTTTTGCAATTAAGAAAAACAATGAGCTAAAACTCATATACTGTTATGTTTAGTTTTCATAATAAATGCCATAATTAATTTTCACCATTATTAATGTTAACCTTGTCAATTGTTGGAAAGGGCACTTACCATCATCACTAGTGATGAATGATGATTCACACAGACAAATATATGAGCAAGTTGAAAGATATGCATGATATATTCATTAACTAACTGAACATCTAATGAGTTATTCAAACTAAGATACATCCACCACCTCCAATACCACTATCATAAAAAACAAATAGCTACTTTGGGCTCTAGTATTCTGAAAGCTATATTATCCTATCTAATAAAGAGGGAATATGCTAATTGACCTTCATGCCATTACAAAGATGGCGGTACCCACAGCCAATAAGAAGGGAATATGCTAATTGACTGCCCTGCCCTCAAAGATGGTGGTGCCCACAGTCACAAGATGGCTGGCAGGGGAGGGCAGTTAGTGGTGACCAGGCCGGCAAGGGAGGGCAGTTGGGGGGGACTGGGCTGGCAGGAGAGGGCACTTGGAAGCAACCAGGAGAGGGCAATTGGGGGAAATCGGACCAGCAGGGGAGTAGTTAAGCATCAATCGGGCTGGTAGGGGAGTGGTTAGGGGGTAATCGGGCTGACAGGCAGAAGTGGTGAGGGGCAATCAGGCAGGCAAGCAGGCGAGCGGTTGGGAGCCAGCAGTCCCAGATTGGAGAGGGTGCAGGCTGGGCTGAGGGATAACCCCCCCTCCCCAGTGCACGAATTTCATGCACCAGGCCTCTAGTTTTATTAATAATGGAGAAATAAGAACTTTTCTAGAAAATAATCTTTTATATTATATAGGTTTCAAACATTTATCAGGGTTATTTCTTCTTTAAAGTCCAATGACAAATTTAGGTCTCCAATGACAAATCCAACATTCTCTTAATCTTAACAGGAAATAAAATACTTCCAGAGACAAGAAGTTATTTGCAGGGTTCATTTCCAAGAATTAATTCAACCAAGATCTAATGAAAGGAAGCTGTGTAAATAATGGTGCTTTAAAATGTAACATTTATTTTACCTCCAGCACTGAATATAGTCCATGCCACTTAGTAGGCATTCAATAGATGTTTGCTGTTCATAGTATAAAGAATAAAATACCTGGTGATGGTGAATTAGGGGAAGTATTTGGTAAGCGAAAAACATAATAGATATATGATGCAAGAAGACTGTTCCTGCCATGCTGGTCATGATTTCCTTCCAGATTTTTGTGAAGCCGATTTATAATTGATGACATCGCTTCAAAAGATGCTTGACCTAGATTAACTTTTAAGGAGGAAAATATTTTTGCATTAACTTTTTTAGACTATAACTTCCAAAAAGATCAAGGTTTTGTCCTCTCTAAATGCATTAAATATAGTGATTATACATAATAATTGTATAAAGATATTGATTTTTAAAATTTATTTTTCAATTACAGTTGACATACAATAACAGGTACACAACACAGTGATTAAACAATTATCTTGTATTAGATAAATCAAAATTACTTTTCTAAACAAAATGAAAAAAACTAATTTTACTAATTTAACATGAATATTGTATAAGGGTTTGTTTAGTCAAAAACAAAAGATCATCCTACAGATACCTAAATTTTGTAAACAATACAAAGCACATAGGAAAAAAATCTATCTTGGAGAAGTAAATTCTCATTTTATTCATTTATTTTATTATTTCATTTTTTTTATTTTTAATTTATCTTTATTGCTGAAAGGACACATTTGTAATACCTTAATAAAGAATTAAAAAAAATACTTGGTGAGTAAATAAATTTGTTTCCATAATTTGAGTAGAAGTCTATATGGCATATTTTATAAAAAACAAAAGTTATCATTTTTTGGCATTTGTGACAAGTAAATAACAACCCCTCCCCCCCCAATCAAATGCATCCTTATAAATAATAAACAGGAATCATGGTTCTATTTTGCAAAGTTAAAAATACCAAATTATAAATTCTATGATTCCCCAGACAAAAGTAAATTACCTATTTGGCCAGCAATGACTGGAGGTCTAACAACTAAAAGTATCAGTTTATCAAGCAGAAGATGAAGAAATCGGACCACTGGTTCCAACTGAGATGAATTCAATGCTGAAATACTGCTCTTCAATTCATTTTCTAAGTTATTTTCCATGATTCGCATATCTCCAATTCGAACAGGGAACATGTGTTCATCCAGAGCATTGACCAGAGCAAAAAACTTGTCAAGATAAGGATCCTAAAACAAAGAATGAACAAAAGCACTAAGCAAGCATAGCTCTATAAATTCTCCAAACTATAAAACACTAATAAAACATCTCATATTAACTGATAATACAAAAAAGTACATACCAGTATATATAAACATTGTTTCCAATTAAACACTAAATCTATAGAGGGGGCATATTAGTAAATAGGTCTACAGTTGTTAATATAAAAAATAATAATAGCCTGGCCAGTTGAACGTCGACCTATGAAGCAGGAGGTCACAGGTGGATTCCCCATCAGGGCACATGCCCAGGTTGCTGGCTTTATCCCCAGTAGGGGGCATGCAGGAAGAAGCCGATCAATGCTTCTCTCTCATTATTGATGTTTCTATTTCTCTCCCTCTCCCTCCCTTTCTGAAATAAAAAATATATTTAAAAAATCCTATCTAATAATAGACAAACATGGTAATTAATTATAACTTTGCTACCCTTCCCATTGGCTAATCAGCAAGATATGCAAATTAACTGCCAACCAAATGGCGGCCGGGAGGCAGGCG
>NW_006297573.1:822306-827311 GCF_000327345.1 Myotis davidii
GATGTCTGATTGCCACTTTAGGCCCAATCCCCTGGGGAGCGGGCCTAAGCCAGCAGGTGGTCATCCCCTGAGGGGTCCCAGACTGCGAGAGGGCACAGGCCGGGCCGAGGGATCTCCTCGCTGCACCCCTCCCTCCCAAGTGCACAAATTTTTGTGCACCGGGCCTCTAGTAAATAATAATAAACTGCTTTGTATATTTACAAATGTAAACCTACTTTTGTCCCACTCTGTATTTTCACTTATTATTGTAAAGTAGCCACTTCAAATACTACTAATTAAGAAATATATTGATACTAATTCAGGATATGTTTCCCAGTGAGTCTGTCTTATTGTTTTAGAGCTCAATTATAGGGATAGATGTGTTAGTAAACTATCTGTGCCCATTACTAATTTATTGCTCTCAGCTCCATCTATACCCACTATCTATTTAGTCTATTATCTCCAATCCTGAATAGCACACGAATTACAACTGCCTATAGGACATTGTCATCTGAATTTCATAGTCATGTCAAACTCAACAAGCTAAAAAATAAACTCATTATGTGTAGCTCCAAACTGCTCCCCCTTAACGTGCTCCCAAATTTACTTCTCTCATGTTTCCTATATTTAGGTCAGAAATCACCATCTACCTGGACTCTAAACTCTAAAGCATTCAAGTTCCTTCATAATCTGTTACCATCCTGGTCTTCCATCTTCACCTGTCACAATTTCTCATACACTTTACATTGTTTGCCCGTCCTTAAACAGATTACTGTCTCTGCACTTTTTATCTTCTGAGTTGCTCACCTTCTCTCTGTATGGTAAATGCCTACTTAGCGAAACACCTTAGTTCCCAGCAAAACAGACAACTCCTCTGTACTTGATTTAGTTCATATGTCTAACACAGTACTAATTTTATTGTATTGTAATTATTTTTACATTTCCCCTATTTTAAGGTCCTTAAAGGAAAGTCTCTTTCTCTGAAAGTCTTTTTCCCTTTTAATGGAAAAAAGAACCAATAAACAAAAGCATATTATGTATGTATACATATGTACATGCAAACACACACGGACACACAGAAAGTGTGAGAGGAAGCAAAAGTGCCTGAGTGCATGAGAGCAAAAAGGCAGTAGTAAGTGCAAGGTAAGACGACACAGAATAATGGGGCTGCTGTTTAAGAGTCACCAGAAAAGTCCTCTCTGACATAAGCAGGAACCTTAATGAAGAGAGGTCAAATGAATGTCAGGAGGAAAAGCATTCCAGCTAGAGAAATAGTAAATGTAAAGGCTTTAAGGAGAAGGCATATTCAAGAAATATAGTAAAGAATGTGGAGTAAATGATCCCTAAGAACTCTTTCCATTTGAAATATCTGAGCCTGTGAGAAATAAAATATGTTGGATGATGCTTTTTGAACTTTAAAGTACTGCTATGTACCAGAAACCTAGGGACAAAAATTAACTGTTCAAAATGAAGTCAATAATATTTTGAAAAGTAAAATATTTGCTTTGGTTGACATTAACATTTTGTTGATAAAAAGAAATTTCTAAATCTATACATTTTTAACTGACTTATATTCCTAAGTCTAACAGCAGGCAACAAAACTGATTTAAGTACTAGACAATATGTTCAATTCATTCAAGTGAAATTTGATCATAAAAATTACTAACACTCACTTGTGTATGGATAGATGAAACAGCAACAACTTCAACATTAAAAACACCTTTGTGGTTATCTACCCATTTCATGCCAGGGAGAGGAACCTATAAAATATAAAATACAATAATCACAGATACTTAAGTTGATTATAAACTCTGAAAACAAATTTTAAAATTACAGTATCTTGATGAGAAAAACAATCTGTGAAATATATTTTTATGCACTGTAAATGAATGTAAAACTTATGCTTAATTCTTATTACAAAATCAATGTTTTCTAGATGAAGAGGCTCAAAGAGCCAAAAACAGACAATATACATTCAAAATTGCATCTTCCCAAAGACATATCCCTTTATATAATTCCAAATCTTCCTCTAGGAAAATAGTTCTATATAAACCCTTACATAGGTGATATCACAGATATTTTACAACCTCTTTTTCAAATATTACATTGTGAATCTCTTTTCATATCCACAATATCATCTTAATGGTTTATAATATTCTATTTTCTTTATTTTAAACACTCCTCTTATGTTTTAAGTGGGCTTTAAAATATTCATAAACCAAGTAATTCTGTTTTACAGATGAGAAAAATTTTTTTTTGCTAGAAATTAATTAAAATCTATACTAATAAAAGCCTAGGTGGTCCTCCCGCCCTCACGCGACGCTCTCACATCATCACAAAATGGCTGCCACAAGATGGCCGGCAGGGGAGGGCAGTGGGGGGCGAGAACAAGTCAGCAGGGGAGGGCAGTTGGGGGGCATCGGGCCGGCAGGGGTGCAGTTACGCATCAATCAAGCTGGCAGGAGAGCAGTTAGGGGGTAATCAGGCTGGCAGGCAGAAGCAGTTAGGGGCAATCAGGCAGGCAGGCAGGTGAGTGGTTAGGAGCCAGCAGTCCCAGATTGAGAGGGATGTCCGACTGCCGGTTTAAAATATTTTAAAACCAGCAGTTGGACATCCCCAGAGGGTTCCCAGATTGGAGAGGGTGCAGGCTGGGCTGAGGGACACCCCCCCCCCGTCCCCGGTGCACAAAATTTGTGCACCAAGCCTCTAGTGATATAATAAAATCTTATTTTTAAAAGAGTGTACATCTGTTCTTTCTATTCCTCCTGCTAAGTACTGCCAAAAAATAGAAGCATGGATAGAGGAATGCAGACAGGCAAGGAACCTCAGGAGGGGAGGAAGTATAAGGCAGTGTTTCCTGGGTTTTATTTTTGCCTGATATATCCTGGACTAGGTGCTAGAGAAGCTGTCAAGCCAGAAATGTCAAAAGGAGCAGACATAAAAAAACTCCAAGAAAAGTCTGCTCTCTTTAGTCAAAGCCAATACTTGCCCTACTTCAGCAAAAACAAATTGCAGTCCCATGGCACCTCCACAGGTTGAGTGGGGAGCCTGGGTCTCTATCCTCAGCTGGCTGTAAGGAGGTGCACAACCCCACTTCTTCCCATACACACTGGGTGGTATCAGAGAAGACAGAAGTGGGGGATCTGATCCCAGACCAGTAGTATCCCCACCAACTGTGGTGTCAGTGGAGGACAAGAGGAAAGCAGTAACAAGGTGCCCGCCCCCCATAGCCAGGGAGCTGTTAGCACAGCCTAGTGGGAAGCCTGAAATACAGGCCCTCCCTCACCCCAACACATTGTTACATGAGGAATACGGACCTTTACCTAGTAACAGCCCCTACCCCCACTGTTAAAATACAAGACATAAATAAGATCTAGAGTCATGACCTAAAATGTTCATCCATTCTAATAAAGAGGGAATATGCTAATTGACTCTCACACTGTCACAAAGATAGCGGCGCCCACAGCCACAAGAATGGTGGCACCCAGTCCCCTCAGCCATGCAAGGGTGGCAGGCGCACACCTGGGGGCAGGCCTGGCCACTCTGCGCGCCTGCCTCCGGAGATCCCCAGTCCCCTCAGCCTCCCAGCCCCCCAGGGCTGGCCCAAGGTGCAGGCAAGCTTTGGATGGTGGTTGCCCAGCTGCCCAGGGCTGCCCAAGGCTCAGGTAACCAGGGCCGGCTGAGGCTTGCACTGCCAGCAGTGGCAGCGGCAGCAGCAGAGGAGTGATGGGGCGTCACCTTCCTCTGATCACCAGGTTGCCTCCTGTCCCTGAGGGCTCCTGGACTGTGAGAGGGGGCAGGCCGGGCTGAGGGACCGCCCCTCCAGTGCATGAATTTTCATGCACCGGCCTCTAGTGATAGAATAAAAAATCATCCATCATACCAAGAACCTGGCAAATCTCAACTTAAATGTGAAAAAGACAACCGATACCAACACTAAGATGATATCAATGTTGGACAGATGTGACAGAATTTTAAAGCAGCCATCATTAAAAAAACCCCGACAACAAGCAATGATAAATATCTGTGAAAGTCTTGACAAAATTATACACTCAGCAATAAATAAATAAATAAATAAATAAATAAATAAATAGTTTCTTTTCCATGGTTTCATATTTTTATGTGCAGAAAAGAAAATCAAATAAAGCATGGTTCTCAACCTTCTGGCCCTCAAATACAGTTCCTCATGTTGTGACCCAACCATAAAATTATTTTCGTTGCTACTTCATAACTGTAATGTTGCTACTGTTATGAATCGTAATGTAAAATCTGATGTGCAGGATGGTCTTAGGCGACCCCTGTGAAAGGGTCATTCAACCGCCAAAGGGGTCGCGACCCACAGGTTGAGAACCGCTGAAATAAAGTTAATTTACTGTTAAATAATTCAACATGAATATGTATACATGCAATGTCTCTATTGAGGCAAATAATACAGATTTAGAAATATTTCTGGAAAAAAAGAAAAAGTGAATTTAAATGTCTCAAAGCAAAAATCAGTACTGGCTCTATCAGCCCAAAATACTGTTTTCAGTTACAAAAAAAAAAAAAAAAGGACACACAAAGTGTGAACACATACTTCTTTAAAAATAGCGGTTTTCAAAGCCTGAAGTAAGGACCAGCAACACAAACATGGTCTGGGCACTTGTTTGAAATGTAAATAATTAACACCCCTCCCAGATCTACTGCATCGGAAACTGGGTTGAGTGGGGGTGGAGGGAGTAAGGTTCAACAACTGGTGTTACAACAAACTCTCGAGGTGATTTTGATGCTTGCTAACGTAATACTTGTCGTCTTAAAAAATTCTAACAAGCAGTGTGGTAAAAGGAATGGTGTAATAGTTGCAAATATTACTTTAATACTTTTTATGTATTTGGCACCATTCTAAATGCTCTGCATGCCATTATCATCAACACAACCCTTTATTATAAGCATTAATTATTCTCCTCAATTTACAGATGAGAAAATTCAGACACAGAGAGTGTAGTGCCTTAGATCAGACTGCTGTTATAAAACACCATATGCTGGG
>NW_006297573.1:827555-838425 GCF_000327345.1 Myotis davidii
GAGGAGGGGAGAGGGATAGAGAGTTAGAAATATAGATGAGAGAGAAACATCCATCAGCTGTCTCCTGCACACCCCCTACTGGGGATGTGCCTGCAACCAAGGTACATGCCCCAGACCGGAACCGAACCCGGGACCCTTCAGTCTGCAGGCCGAAGCTCCAGTCACTGAGCCAAACCGTTTCGAGCTGTTTTTATGTTTTATTCTAAATATCCTATTGGGATATTAAAATCTGTATCATTCCTCTTACAATTATACCATTCATTGTATGGATGTACAAAAATTTAATTAAACATTAAACTCTTAGTCGATATCCAGGTAATTTCCATGTTTTATTTTTTGCTAATACCAATAATTTTGTATTTTTTTCTATTTAATTCAAACAACAAATATTTACTAAAGTCTCTACCTATTTTTCTAGGTTTTGGGGTTTCATGGTAAACATAAGGTCTACTCTCGGGCAGCTGACAGGAATAGAGAAAAACAAGTAAATAATTTCAGATTGTGATAAATAAGTAAATAAAATTGGATTAATATGATAGAGTATATCAGCAATGTAGAGGAGGAAAGGGTCAAAAGTTCATGAAGTGAAGAGAGACCTTTCTGAGGAGGTACTATTTTATATACAATTCAGAAAATGATAAGAATCCAGCCATGTGAAGAACAGGAAGAGAAGTAAGATGATTCAGACTTGGAGCCAGGAAAAATTTTGGAAGAAAGTCTAAGTACAAAGACAGGCTGCAGTTATGGCAAAAGACAATACTGGAGAGGTGGGCACGACCTCAGATCATTCAGAGATTTGAAGGTCACGGGAAAAAAATCCGCACTAAATTTTAAGGACAACAAAAGGCCAGAGGAATATTTTATTTTAATCAAGAGAAATACTAAATCTTGGTAATATAATGCTGAATGGAAAAAGCAAGTTCCAGACTGGTTGGCATGGCTCAGAGGTTGAGCGTCGACCTATGAACCAGGAGGTCACAGTTCCGATTCCAGGTCAGGACACATGACGGGATTGCAGGTTCATCCCCAGTGTAAAGTGTGCAGGAGGCAGCCAATCAATGATTCTCTCTCATCATTGATGTTTCTATCTCTCTCTCTCTCCCCACTTCCTCTCTGACATCAATAAAATATATTTAAAAAACAGAAAGAAAAAGAAAAAGCAAGTCCCAGAGGATTACAAACAAATAATAAATTTTTGTTAAATTCATAACATAAGCAAATTAAAAAATGTATTCTTTAGTCACACACAAAGTTGTTTTTATGAGGCCAGTTTTCAAAATAATGTGAACATACTTAATGCCACAGAACTGCACACTTTAAAATGGTAAATTTTATGTTACGTATATTTACCACAATTTTTAAAAAAGAAAGCTAGTTTTTTATAGAGGGGGAAAAGAGTACGGGATGGGGAGGAACAAATAAATGATGCAAGTTATTGTCAATGTTCTAGTTCTTGGATTGCATAGTGGATGCATCATTGTTTATGATATTATAAATAAAGTAACAATAAATTGAAAAATGTAAGTATCCATATATAGATTTAACCACTGTGAAGTTTAGAAATATGCTATATGCGGGTATTTGCATACTTATGCAAATATATCTGTAGAATAAATATTTAGAAGTATAATTAATGAGAAAAAGGGTATGTATATTTTTTCATTGTGACATATATCAGGCAAAAACAATCAAACAAAACTATTTTAAGGTCCAAGTGACTATGATGAGTGCTGACTGCCATAATCCTACAGAGAGAAAAAAATCTGTTGACAGACTGCCATGCTGGTCTCTACATCTTCACGAATTTTGTAAGTATGAATCTGCTTCCTGGAGCCCAATAAACACTGATCCTGAAAAGCTGATGACACTGAAGTGAGGTTAAAGTCACCAAAGTACCATCAGTCTGTTGAGGTACTCTGGTGGCCAAGGTTTTTCTCTCACCCTAAGGTTCCAAAAGTTACTTAACAAGAATAAATCTGGGCATTTTATGCTTGAGGTATCTATGGAATGTCCCAGTAAAGAAAAATAACTGGCAAAATACGGATGAGCAGAGATGCAGATTTAGGATTCATCAACTAACAGTAGGTGTCAAGAACATCTTGATTTTTGTACAAGTTATACACTTTGGGAGTACTGTTCACATGAACTGCAGCCAATGGTCCTGCCTAGGAAGAGTATTTATAGGTTCAGAGTGAAAGGAACATGAAAACTTAAGGGGAAAATAGTTATCAAGAAGATGAGGCAAAGCAAAGCCACATAAAGGTTTACCTTCCTTTCTACCCAGTTTTAAAAAGAAAATGATTCACTGATCACTAGAAATGGTCAGTCAAATATCATAAAACAATAGTTCACTGATTATAGATAGTTTACCAGTATCTAAGCATGCATATATGGCAAGCCTCATATTCTAAGGCCCAAAGAACTACTGAAGTTAGCACGTATCAGAAGGTCTCTGACCTTCAAACAAAGCTCAGCCTCAGCCAGGAAAGTAAACGAAAAATTGCGTTAAGCAATGACCTATAAAAGTTCAATGTTGAAATACTTATCTTCACATATTTTAAATTAAGCACTAAAACCAGTAATATTTACTATTCTTTAAATAAAAGCGAAGAATATATACTGTTATTTTAATATAGTAATTAAAATATACAAAAGTGTAAGCATTTTTAATCAGGTGGTTTATCTCGGTATCAATCAGCCATACTATATGTCTATAGTCAAATCCAAATCATCACCATATTTTTTATATATGAGCATACACAACATAGCTAAAAGAAACCACCAACTTTGCTTTTAGAAAGCTGACCTTGCATTTGCAAACATGGAAAATAAAAAACATAACTTCCAAAAAATCCTATTTTCTTTCAAAATACTTCCTTTTGAAATACAATGCTACCCCTGGCAGACGACTAACTTATTTACTAAAAAAATGTGTTCATGAAAAACTAAATGACAGATTAGGGAAGGAGGGGGACAGTCATATTTTTAATTTATACTATCTTTATTCATTCATTTAACACGTTAAGCGCTATGTCAGTCACCGGTGACTGACACTGTACTTTCCGTCCGGAAGACAAAACAGGCTGGGCGCTTAACAATGATCACAGACAACCTCTCTGAAGAGGTGACATTTAAGTGGCTACCTGAATGAAACGGAGCAGCAGGCCTTCTGATAAAGCACTGCCAGCAGACAGAAGTGCAAAGGGCCTGGGATGAAATGCTCTTTTCATGTTTGAAGGACAGCTAAGGTGACTGTGCTACATGGCTAGAGCGGAGTGAGATAATAGTGAGAAATGAAGTCAAAGCAGTAGCATTATATTGTTTCTTCTTCTGTTTTAAGAAATAAAAACAATACTAATTTATTTGTGAATACTTTCTGAGTTTATTCTGAAAAAAATCCACCAGGACAACATTCACAATACATATTTCAGATTAATGTTTATATTGATGGTTAACACATTAAGTGGATTGGTAATCATCATGTTCTCTCAGAGGGCACTTTGGTTTTTGAACAGTGGCTACTGATTCTTGAGTGAGATTTTTCCAATGTTTTTGTTTCTTTCAAGTCACATATAATCAACAAAGCTGATAATGTCTCTTAAAATAAAGCACTATATTTATAGCATATTTATAGCCACTTTATTTTCACATATATGATCAATGATCAGTAATTATAAAAAATTTCTTTAAAAAATAATTTAAATCTGTTCTCCCTCTAGCCTTGTAGTTAAATATTATCTACTAAAAGAAAGACTTATTTATTTAAAGAAAGTTCTCGTTACAATATAAAAATTTTCCAAATGTGTCTTTTCTTTGAGTTTATTTTCATGTATTATTATTTTTAAATGAATAAATTTACATTTTTTAAAATAGTCTGAAAGCTTCTTAGTATTCTATAATTTTAATTAAAAGAGGAAAATAATATTATTACTTCATTATCAACATACTTATAAACAGAATCACAAGGTCTTGTTTGAGAAAAACACCTTTGTAATGAAAACCCATTTCGTTCAATCTGGAGAATTTCAACGTGAGAGATACTGACCTCAGGAGACAGTACAGAATAAGCCTGTGGTGGTTTTTCCAGTGAGACCGGTAGGCAAAACTGCCCAGTCTTTAATCGTCCATTCTGAAGCATTGGTATCCACTTTTAAATAAAAAGGAAACAATATTCATTTGAATTGTTTTTAAAAGTAATTGCTTAGAAAATCTGTTTTAAGAACTGAATACGAGCCACATTTGTCTCACATCCCCAAACACCAAAGGGATTTAATTATGTAATTATGAGCTTTCATAATTTCCCCAAAGTTTCCCTGACAATAATTTATTAAGAATGACCCGTGAGATATTATTAGTACTAACTATACAATTTTTAAATCTATACAAGGTCCTTATTAGCCGAAGGAAAACTGGTAGTAAAAAAAGGCCACAGAGTATATCAATATTAAACTGGGATAACAGTGTCAATATAAGAAAAAAAAGATTTGATTAGATATGGCTGTTGAAAAGAAAATTTTCAAGTATGAACATGAATTTATTTTCTTACATTTAGCAAAATTCATGTCACAAACTGCAAAAGGCAAAACATAAATCAAATGTTGACTTTTCTCTTTTGGGTGGAGGCATGAATTTTCTAACAAAGCAGTAATAGCATATTATGATGTCCTTCATCTTCAGTTTGCTTTTGCAATTCAATCATAATGATTTTTCAAAAAGTACTCAAGGGTTGGCCTTTAATTAAAGTAAAAATACATTTAATTGACAAAAGTCCTTTTAATCATTTTACATTCGAACTATTCTTTTCTGAAGAACCCTTAAAATTATTATATTTATATTGTACAGTTGGGTAAACATAATCATCAGGACCAACACCTAATGTTTAGATTGTTAGTCAATTAATTACATTAATGAGCATTTTATTGTTATAGTGATCCTTCCTAACCAATGTGGGGATTCAGATAAGAATTACTATACCAACTACATATATCTTAAATATTGTACTAGTTTTAAGATCAAAGAGCAAATTATTTAACAAAAATATACTTACTGTATATCCAACAGGAGTTTCAAGAGGAGTATTTTGTTTTTGTTGACAACTAACATGATAAAAAGTAAAAAGCAAGTGATGGTGGTCAGTTAAAGTAGCAGGGAGTTTAACCTTGATTTCTTCATGAAAATCAGGAGACCTTCATACAAAAACAACAAAACAGATCAATAGTCAGTAATTTGTTCAAAATAAAAAATTACTGCATTTGTATATTTGAGTAATTTTAAAATTAATTTCAGGATTCATGCTTAATTTTTATTCTAGTCAAAATATTTTTCTTTATTCCAAAATAACTAACTCCTACTTCCAGATGAGGGAACTGTCACTGTTTCTAAAATTTCTCTTTCCATTTTTATTAATGGGCTGAGTAATCCTATTATTTGAAAATTCATTAATAATTACCACCGTGATGCTGAGACCTTCATTAGATTGGAAACTATAAAAGAGGAGACTAGGGTAAGGCTTTCTATTATTTCTAAACCAATTCTGATACACATCACATAAAAATAATATAGGATTTTGTAAGTGTATATTTTAAAACCATACCACAGAAAAACATTTTTCTGTTATAGGAGTACAGCTTCAAATTAAGACTAATTTATATTACCCTTTTATAAAAAAAAGAAAAAGGTAACTTTAGACAACTTAGTATCAAGTAGGGCTCTCTATGAAATGTCTTACATCCGTTATCCCATTGCTAAAGAAATAAATGTTACCAAAACATTGACTAACAGCTCAAAGAAAAGAAAAAAAAATCAGGGAATACACACAAATTACATTTGTTCCACATTTTAGAAGTGTTTCCAGTCATTATAAAGAATACAGCAAATATATTTGATCAAACCAATGGAATTTTTGTCTCAATATCCATTGAGAATTTTCACAGGAAAGCATAACTACTATTTATTATATAGACTTAAAAGGGATAGAATCTTAGCATCCCAATCTTCCAGGTTGAGTTAGTATCTCTCAGAGTTATCTTCAATGAAAATGCATCCAAACCATAGAGCTCCAACTACCTTTAAAGAGAAGGCTGTTCATCCAAAACCAAGTAGGGTTTTTTTCCTCTGATGCTTATAGGTCAAATATTCTTTTCAAATAAGCCTCAAAGTGCTAAGGGGTGTAGATTCGATCACAGAAATAGTAAGTAGAATGAGGCTTTTAATACCCACAAGAAAGACAGCCAATGCTAGCCATCTGAGAATTTGATGACTTTGGTTGAGTAAAAAGATGCTACACATCTTATTACTGATCTTACTAGTCATCACTGAATTAATGAGAAAGTTTAATTTACTAGCAATGTCATACTATACTGTCATTTAAATCCTGCTAATGATAAGAACAAAAATAAAGACTTAGCCACAAACTGAGATACGTTTAGAACTTCCTACTTTCTTTATCAATATTTTTCCTTGTATGGAGTATTTTAGTTAATGTCTTTCTTTAAATTGTATTATGTGAAGACTGTTACAGAAAATTAAACATCTTCCAATCAAGCAAGTGAATTGCCCACCTTAAGGTTAGGCATTGTATTACTTTTGTGGTGGGTTTAAAGATGAACATAAAAAATAATTACCCTCAAAAATATATAATTTAGAAGAAATATATATAAAGTGGGGGTTGGCAAACTATTGCACACAAACCAAATCCAGTGATCTGCCTGGTATTGTTTAAACTACAAACTAAGAATGTTTTTATTTTTATTTTTACATGGTTGAAAAAATCAAAAGTATACTGGTTCACTTTAAATATTATATGAAATTCAAATTTCAGTGCCCATAAATAAGATTTTATTGGAAGACAGTCATGCCCATGGATTTGCAACTTTACTTACTGGCTATGGCTGCTTTTGAACTACAACAGCAGAGCTGAGTAGTTGCAACAGAGACCACATGGCCCACAGGGCCTAAATCTATACTATTTGACCCTTCGTGGAAAAAGTTTGCCAACTCCTGGGATAGAGCATATAAAGTTAAATGCTTCAAGAACAGAATTCAACAGATTTCTTAAAATTTTAGGTCAAGGAATTATATTTAAGAAGAGATCTATAATATGGGCCATAAAGAATGAGTAAAAGCTCAGTAGGGAGAGGGAATCTGTATACTAGTATAATAGAAATAAAGATCCAAGAAAGGCCCAGAAATAGGGCAGCACAGATTATGTTTGGTGATGACATAGGAAGAAAATCATCAAGATGTAAAAGAAAGATACTTGAATATTAGAGAAATGAAGAAGGAAGGCAAGGATGTCTTAAAGTTTGAGTCAGACTAACTGGAAAATTGGTGGTACTACTAATAAAAAGAAAGATAGGGTCAGGAAGAGGGCCAGGAGAAAATACATGGAAATTGGAAAAACAGCAGGGAATCCAAATGAATATGCCCAATAGGCCACCAAAAATACATGTCTGTACCTCAGAAAGAAGGTTCTGGCTGAAAATAAAAGTTGTGAGCAGTACACATAAAGGTAAAAGTAGAAGCATTTTCATTGAGTGTAAGTCTGAGAAATACATAAAATTATTTAGGAAGAGAACAGTAGGGTTAAGGACAAAACCTTAGTTTTTTGTATGGAATGTCTGTACTTAAAAGAAAAGAAAAACTGAGAATAATTACTACAGAACACTTTCAAAGAGATAGAAGGAAACCAGAGAGGGCTGTAAAAAAAGGCGAGAAAGAATAAAGTTTTAAGGAGATCAGGAGAAAACATGCTGTACAACAGCACTGGAGAAAGACTTGTTTTGTTTGTTTTTTAAGAATAGAAAACCTAAGCTTCTTTTTGACAGCAAGAGATGGAGAGAATGAAACAGGAGGTTGATGATGCAAGAGAAGGGATAACTGGTGAAGTCATATTCTGGAAGAAGCTGGATAAGATTGTTTGAGAGCAGATTCACATTGAGCAGGATGTGGGCCATTACTGCCTTTGAATCAGAAGGAAGGCAGATCAGTGCAAAGATATTTGAGGTGAAGGGCAGAAAAGTTGATGGATCTTAAGTGGGATGGACTCAATCAACTTAATAAAATAGAAAAGCTAAGAGTAAAAGCAAACAGAAAAGAGGTAGCAGCTAGAGGAAGGGGAAGAAATACTTAAAACAGCGACTGCATAATGAGAGAGAGGGTAAAAAAGCAATGACAAAAAAATTCACAAAAAGTTATCTTTTGGGGCCAAAAGAAGATAAAATAACCTATGATAGTACTGATTGGCACAATTTTGTGCTTTTTCTCCAAAAGCATTCAATTAAAGAAGAAAGAACAAAAGCAGAAATTTAAGGTTATCTAAAGTTAATTTCTCAAAGAAGTAAAATGGAAAGGCAACAAGTTAAAGGATTATTGGATATTGAAACTATCATCAATTTAATTCACTAGTTTCAAGCTTAGTAAAGAGTTAAGTGAAGCTGCAAAATGTTAGGGGGATATAATAGGGAAAAGACTGAAAAACCAGAAGCCACAAAGATAATCAATCATAATATAATAAAAATGAATGGATCAGAGAATTTGACAGAAAAGATGTTTTGTGTATAAAATCTTTTATTTGAGATGTATATAGAAAATATGGATCCACATATTGAAAATTATAACTGTGATGTCAGCTGTCTTGAATTTGCACATTCAGTGCAGCAAAGCATTTGAGAAACACACTAACGTGAGTGCTAACAATGCCACTGAGAAGTGAGTAACTTTGAAAGAAATATTTGAATTCAGTACCTGTTATGATATACTACGGCTGTATAGGCTTCCTTTGAAAATTCTGAACAGCTAGATTTACCAAAGATTACCTGTAACAAATAACAGCATGTTGAAACTTTGTTGTAATAAATGTTGGATGTTTCATATCTATGTAAGAATTTGTCTGATTTAATAACTATTTGAGAACAATGGGCAAAATCAGCCCAATGAAGAACAATGTGCCTACTGACGATCATTAATAAGTTCAATTGCTTAATTCTAAATTTCTTTTCAACTATAGACCCGTCTGACATTCAAACATTCAAAAAATTTCTATCCATTATATTTATATATATTGGGCAATGAGGTACATTTCTTTCTTTTTTTGAAAGAAGATAATTCATCTTAAAATCTGGATACAGCACATCATTTGGAATTTATATAAGAAATATGGTCCTAAAATGGTGGCATATATCTATTATACAAGTTGGTGGCTTCACCACTAAGACAGCAGTCATTCTGAAAGTCAAATATTTATTATTTATAAATGATATTTAAAAATCCTATTTTAGGTATCCTTTGCTCCTAGTACTACCTGCAAGCTACTCTACAATGGAGGGGAGCTCCATTTTACATTATTTTTAAAAATTTATATTGTTGAAAGTAATACAGATCCATTTTATATTCTAACATGTGCTTTAAAAATCCACCATATCAAAAAAATACAACACTACTTTTGAAGAAGGTTTAGCAGTAAAATAATAGTC
The DNA here is from genome assembly GCF_000327345.1 of Myotis davidii. Taxonomy (NCBI): domain Eukaryota; kingdom Metazoa; phylum Chordata; class Mammalia; order Chiroptera; family Vespertilionidae; genus Myotis; species Myotis davidii. The sequence continues at coordinate 837,029 of NW_006297573.1, forward strand.
TTATATATCTGCCTCTTGAATTCTAACAGCAAGTGGTGGTTAATCAGGGCAGCTGATTAGAACGTTGGCTTAATGATGTCATCATCACAGTTATGATTCCAGTGGGAGACAGGTAGGCTTGCAATGTTATCTAGCCACAGATTAAACTCTTACATCTGGCCAGCCACCTCTACATATGCATGAATAGGAATGCAGTCTTGTCAGCACACTTTCATCAACACAACTGGTAAAACAACTCAAATGTATTCTGATACAAAGGGACTAATTGGCACCATCCCAAAATAAAAAGAACATATTAACAGGTATTTTGTCTCTTTCTGCAGTATCTCAAGCTGGCCCTTTTATTTTAAGTGTATTTAAAGTATAATAATTATGACTCTCCTAGAAAACTCTAATCAATTTGCTAAGAATACTTCACTATATTTTTATAAAAGGTTGTTCCAGCCCTGGCCAATGTGGCTCAAATGGTTGGAGTGTCTTCCTGTACACCAAAAGGTGGTGGGTTTGATTCCTGGTCTGGGCACATACCCAGGTTGCACGTTCAATCTCCAATTGGGGGCGCATGGGAGGCAACCGACTGATGTTTCTCTCTCTTTCTTTCTCTCTCTCTCAAATCAATAAAAACCTATTATCGGGTAAGGATTAAAAAACATTTTTTAAAGATTGTTCCAGTGCCAGAATTAGAGTTTATGGTTTTATCATACTGACATAATATGATCAAAAATTATCTTAGTCTTTATTTTTTTTAAATAAGCAAATAAAAATGTGTCTGTTTATATACTTTCAAACCAACCACTCACATAAACATAAAAAACATTATATATTTTCATATGACTAATAATATACAAATAAAGGAATGTGGTACCTTTTTTGCCCCCATTGAGAAGCTATCATTTTTCACAGAATAACTCATTTATTTTCATAACATGAATGATATACAGTGGAATATATTCCTTTTTTGATCATCAACATGTATGTTTAATCATTCATCAATATGAATGGAGCATCAATTATGTACCAAGCACTAAGATAGGCATCAAGATATAATCATGAGTAAGACATGGTCCTTGCCCTCAAGGAGCTCACAGTCTAGTGGACATGATGAAGAAATCAACATATAATCATAAAGTTATAAGGCCCATAATGGAAGTAAGAAGATGCTTTGGTAGCACCAAAAGGGAGAGGGGTGTAACTGCAATGTGGCTAGATGCAGCTAGGGTTCTGTACAGGAGGCTATACAGATGGTAAGACAAGGAAGAGTTTGTTAGGCAAACAGTAAAACAGATTATTTTACATATATTGCATTTGTCATAAACTCAAATTTATATGGCAATTCACATAAAATACCAACACATCTATTTTTATAATCCAGTATCTTTTTATCATCTATGAAATCA
>NW_006297573.1:839823-845579 GCF_000327345.1 Myotis davidii
AGTCCTTCCCCAGTGGGGATTGATGGGGGACCTCTGGGCACGGCCCCCGCCCCAGTGCTGGGCCAGGGGACCTCAGGACACGCCCCCTGCCCGGCAGGGGTTGATGGGGGACCTCAGGGCGTGCCTTCCACCCCGGTGCTGGGCCGGGAGACCTGAGGCTGTGAACCCCACCCTGCTGGGCTTGACAGGGGCCGAGGCTGCACCCTCCACCTGGTGGAGCTTGAAAGGGGATCTGAGGCTGTGCCCCCCGCCTCGTGAGGCTTGACAAGGGCGGGGCCGGCCGGGTCTGGATCTCGCCCAATGGGGGTGGGGCTGGCTGGGTCTGGGTCTTGCGCTATTTTGAGGCACCACAGGTAGGCGGGGACTTGACTCTGGGTCCCGCGGCGCACCGTAGACTCTCACAGGAGGAAGATTTTCATATGTGGACATGATGAAGAAATCAACATATAATCATAAAGTTATAAGGCCCATAATGGAAGTAAGAAGATGCTTTGGTAGCACCAAAAGGGAGAGGGGTGTAACTGCAATGTGGCTAGATGCAGCTAGGGTTCTGTACAGGAGGCTATACAGATGGTAAGACAAGGAAGAGTTTGTTAGGCAAACAGTAAAACAGATTATTTTACATATATTGCATTTGTCATAAACTCAAATTTATATGGCAATTCACATAAAATACCAACACATCTATTTTTATAATCCAGTATCTTTTTATCAACTATGATAGCATGTTCATCTCTTCAGCAGAAATAAAGAGCTCGTAAAGAACGTGAAATGCTAATTAGAATCTCAAAAATAAATTCTGCATATTCAACCAATATTTATTCAATATGTATTATATGCAAGGATCTAAAATACTGCCACAGAATACAAAGATGAAAAATTTGTGCTTGCTGCTATCAAGTTCTAAAAATGCTGATGAAATTGAGGCAATAGGGAAGAAGAAAATATACAGCTTTCCTAGTTGGTAGAAAATCAGAACTTGATTCAAATGTCTGATTCAGAAGGCTAAAATAAAATTGTTAGCAATGCACCTATTCTTAGCTCATTTGCACTCCACTAGAGTTGCCAGAAGTTGAACATCTACAGTGACAGTTGTGCCCCTATTCTGTATGTTACTTAGAGTTGAGTAAAAAATCTTCTTGCACTTATTAGTGTTCCACAAATACTAAGTGATAATTTGGTCAGTTTCCCCAATCTGGCTTCAATCTACTATTTCAACCTTCCACTGCTCTGGCTCACTGGCAATTCACCTCGGTTGAAGGATATTCTCCAACCTGAATTGCTTTCCTACCCCCACCATCTAGACCGGGGTGGGCAAACTTTTTGACTGGAGGGTCACAATGGGTTCTTAAACTGGACCGGAGGGCCAGAACAAAAGCATGGATGGAGTGTTTGTGTGAACTAATATAAATTCAAAGTAAACATCATTACATAAAAGGTACGGTCTTTTTTTTTTTTAGTTTTATTCATTTCAAACGGGCTGTAGTTTGCCCACGGCTGATCTACACCTATTGCCATTAACATTTTCACCACCTTTAAGGCATTCTCTCCTACCAATGACCACCTGTGCCTTTGAATCCCTATACCAATCTATCTAATAAAGAGGGAATATGCAAATTGACCATCATGTCATCACAAAGATGGTGGCTCCCATAGCAGAGGCGGGGTTTCCGTAACACAAGATGGCTGAACCAACAGTGGAGGCTGAGTTCCCATAACGAGCCTTAGCAAGCAATCAGAAGGGACCTGAGGCTCTAAAAATTGACCCCACATGAGTATCTTTCGGAGGAGGGTGGCTGCCCACCCTGCATAGGGTGTAATGTCCTGGGCTGGATGTGGCACTCGATGCATTCATTGCCTTTAGTTACTTACAGGTGGTTTCCGAGCCCAGGAGGGAGTTATTGGTTCAAAAACCATGAGTAGGTGAAGGCACTTCCCTAATTCTGGGCTAGGGCAGGGGACCTGAGGCTGCGCCCCCCCCCCCCAGTGGGGCTTCACAGGGGACTTCAGGCTGTGCCCCTCTCCGGAGACAGCACAGGGGACCTCAGGGCTTGACTGGGGACCTCAGGCTGCATCCCCACCCTGGTGTCGGACTGGGGGACCTGAGGCTGCGTCCCCTGCCCAGTGGGGCTTGATGGGGTATCTCATACTGCGCCTCCCCATCTGGCGGGGCTTGACAGGGGACCTCAGGTAGCAGACCCTGCCTAGTGGGGCTTGATGTGGGACCTTAGGTCACACCCCCCGCTATGGCACAAGGCCAGGGACCTCAGGTCATGCCCCCCACTCTGGTGCCAGGCCGGGGGACCTCAGGCCACACCCCCTGCCCAGTGGGGATTGATGGGGGACCTCTGGGCACGGCCCCCGCCCCAGTGCTGGGCCAGGGGACCTCAGGACACGCCCCCTGCCCGGCAGGGGTTGATGGGGGACCTCAGGGCGTGCCTTCCACCCCGGTGCTGGGCCGGGAGACCTGAGGCTGTGAACCCCACCCTGCTGGGCTTGACAGGGGCCGAGGCTGCACCCTCCCCAAAGAGCTAATATGCAAATGATCGTTGTGCCCTCGCACCCTCATGCCCTCGCGCCCTCGTTCCAAGGCCCAGGGACCTAAGGCCAGGCCGGGGGACCTGAGGCTGTGCCTCCCACCCTTCAGGGCTTGACAGGGGTGGGGCCAGCTGGGTTGGGGTCTCATGCTATTTTGAGGCACCACAGGTAGGCGGGGACTTGACTCTGGGTCCCGCGGCGCACCGTAGACTCTCACAGGAGGAAGATTTTCATATACATTTTACTAATTTTCTTTCATCTCTGACACTTCTATTATAGAAAAAGGGCAAATAGCAATATTAAAATATTTCCTCTAATTAATCCCCTTTTAATGTGCACAAATTTCATGCACCAGGCCACTAGTCTATAATTAGCACAGACCTTGGTTCTCAATACTGGCTACGAAATGTAATCCCTAGGGAAGATTTTAAAATACTGATATCTGCTTGGTTCCCACATGCAGAGATTCTAATTTAATTGGAATTAGATTCAGTCTGGGCACTGATGTTTTTTAAAGCTCCCCAGGTGGGTATAATATGCAGCCAAGGTTGAGATCTATAGCCAGAATTTCTCAAAAAAAAGATGGGAAGAACCATCATATTAAAATCAGCTGGAGAACATTTTAAAATTATACCACCCATTACTCTCCACCTCTGTTATCTGGCCTTTCATACTAAAGGAGGAGAATAATCCAGATGCCAAGATAGAGGAAAGGTATCTGTGCTTTGTTAGAGTAGCCGAAGAAATTATGATCTGACCTTCTTTTGAAAGTAACTATTTTAGAATTTTATGTATTTTTCTTATATCCTCCAGATTATAAGTCTTTATTCATCTTTGTATTTCTGGGAGTGCCTTGCATATACCAAACCCTCAAAAAATAAGACTGCAAATAAATTTATAATAACCTGCCAACCCAGTGATACCCCAAAGGTGTCTATTTGAACTATATATGAAGAATAGGAAAAGTAAAGAACATTTATTACCGGCATGGCATTGCTTGGATCCTCCCCATACATAAACTGGACTTTCACTGTTATATTTCTGGCAGAACCTTGACGATTGGCAAAATTGAGGCTCTGAGGGTATACATAGAGAAGATTTCTGTGAAGGCAATAGTATACACGAAAGTGAATACATAGCTAAAAACACTATCAAACATGTCACAAAAGAGATATAATTATTAATATTTGTTAGCTATTATGCTAAGTATTTTCACATACAATGTTTTATTTGACCCTTAGAGCAATCATTCAAATAAATGTACCCCAATTATGCCAATTGCGGTCCCAAAAAGTTAAGGAATTTTCATATACAACCAAGTATGTGGCAAAGCTGAAATCAGAATACAGTTCAGACTTCCAAACACATGTTCTTTCCCCTACAAGAGGCTTTTGGGAAATAAAGGAGTATGGACTGAAACATTATTAAGAAATTAAGCCGAAACCAGTTTGGCTCAGTGGATAGAGCATCGGCCTGCGGACTGAAAGGTCCCAGGCTCGATTCCGGTCAAGGGCATGTACCTGGGTTGCTGGCACATCCCCAGTAGGAGATGTGCAAGAGGCAGCTGATCGATGTTTCTAACTCTATCTCTCTCCCTTCCTCTCTATAAAAAATCAATAAAATATATTTTTTTAAAAGAATTAAGAAATTAAAAGACAGTTCTAATATTCTCTTAGGTTCTCCACACAGATGTAAATAGGATGACATTTTAAAACGAGCCTTTTGTATAAATGTGATTAAGGATTTAAGAGGTATAATATTCAACATTATTGTTAAAAACATGACAATTATGGTAAGTATAACGAGCAGCAATAGGTAGTTACTATGAGACAATCGCGTATTACTATGCATTTGACTTCATGTCCAGTTTATGATCTTGTATCTTACACAATTTTAATAGTTCTTGCTACAAACACAGAGGAGAAATAATTCATCAAAAGAAAGAGCTAAAAAAAAAAAAAGAATTAGAGATACTTTACCTGAAGACTAGTGATGACAGCTGATAAACAAAACTTCAATAATAATAAAACCCTGCTAATGGACGGCTAGGGCAACAAAAATAGGTCTAAATTTTCTAGAAGGCAGTAGGGTAATATAGAAATTTTAAGTGAATACATTCTTTGATCCAACAAACCCACCTCTAGTCTAAGGAGAAAACTAAACACTTGTACAAATGGGTATGCTCAAAGAAATTCACTACAACATTTCTTATAATAGGACATAGTTACAAATAATTATAAAGAAACTAGAGGCCCAGTGCACAAATTCGTACACTGGTGAAGTCTGGCCAGCCCCAGCCCCGATCAGGATGGGGGGAATGAGGGGTGGGGCTGGCAAGTGGGAGGGGCCGTGGGCAGTTGGCCAGCCCTGACCCTGGTCGAACTCCCAGTCAAACTCCCATTCAAGGGGACGAGAGGACAATTTGCATATCAGCCTTCTATTATACATGATATAATGCTCATCAGCCCTGGGACTAAATTAATACAGCATGACAATGTACAGTAGTATTTATTCATGTAGAGGGAGATATCCACCATGTTGGATGAAAAAAATGCAGGTTCCAGAGCAGGATACTGCGACATTACTCTACTTGTAGAAATTTGGAGTGGGAGTTATAGAAATGAGTAAAAAGGATATTTCTGAAGTATTCATAGTGGTTAATAGTGATGGCTCTAATTTCTTTTTTATAATTTCACTAGTAGCCTGGTGCACAAAATTCATGCACATTAAAAGGGAATTAATTAGTGGAAATATTTTAATATTGCTATTTGCCCTTTCTCTATAATAGAAGTGTGAGAGATGAAAGAAAATTAGTAAAATGTATATGAAAATAATATATAAATTTATTAATAAATAAATAGTAACAAATGGATATAACAACAACAGAGGCATGATATAAAAATGACAAACACATGACAAGAAAACAAAAACATGATATAAAAACAAGTGATGCAAACAATGACTGATAAAGTGATTAAACTTATTCTACTATCTCCCTGTACACCACATTAAGAGTGAAAACACTTTCAGGGTGCTTGACTAATTTCCCTCGTGCTGAAGTATTTAGAACTTTAACGTCACATGGTCTTCGAACTCGAGAGAAAGCAACATATACTGACCATGTGAAAAAACGGGTTCAGGTAGGAATATGCCTACTCTGTCTAGAGTTTGTCCTTGTGTTTTATTAATAGTCATCACAAATGCTGGCATCACGGGAA
>NW_006297573.1:846261-863493 GCF_000327345.1 Myotis davidii
AAAAGACTGGATGCCATGGTGCATTCATCAATAATGAGAAGTTGGGCCTTTTTAATAGTTTTAGCAACCTCATTGTTTATATCAAGTTTAGAAATTGAAGTTTCATTTAGTGGAATGGGTAATTTATATTGGGAATGAAAGGTGCTTTCACCGAGAAGTAAATTTGCAGCAATTCCTGTAGACACTGTGGGTAAAACAGTACTGCCACGACCTCTAATATAATGTATTAAAACTTTATAAAGATACGCCTCCATGCTCCGAGGGCTGGTTCCTGCCTCAAACCTCGCCCTCTCGGGAAACAGCTCGGGGAGGGCACAGCTGTGGCTAAGAGGACCCAGGACTCAGTGCGTCCATGCTCTGAGGGCGGGTTCCTGCCTGAAAACTCATCGCCCTCGTGGGAAACAGCTCGAGGGGGTGCAGCCATTTCCAAGACAACCCCTGCAGGACTGACTTCCTTCCGGTTGGTTGAGTCTCAGTCGTGATGTTACACCCAGGGTTTTTATATAAATAGATTTGAAATTTTTTCACAGTGAGAATGCATGATGTTTATAATTAGAAAAAGCAATAAAGTAGTTTCCATGGTGGGAATATGGGTATGTGTGACAACAAGCATGCAATCTAAAAATCCCTAAAGAAATGAAGAAGAGTCAGTTGTACTCAAAATAGTTAAAAGTGCCTTGGCAGTTAGTTGGAGCATCATCCCATACACCAAAATGTTAATAGAATTCAGGATTTTGTACTTTTCTATTGTTAATCCTCACTGGAGGATATTTTTCCATTGAGTTTTAGAAAGAATGGAGGGAGGAAGAGAGAGAGAGAGAGAGAGAGAGAGAGAGAGAGAGAGAAACATCGGTGTGAGAGAAATACATGGATTGGCTGCCTCCCACATGCATCTTGACAGGGCTGGGATGGCGCCCTTGATCAGAATCAAACCTGGGACCCTTCAATCAGAGGGCTGATGCTCTACTCACTAAGCTAAACCAGCCAGGGCAGGAATTTTTACTTTTTACAGGTTTTTGAAATATCTGAGTTTCCACAGTAAGTATTTTCAACATAAAACATTTAACATTTATTAATAGTGAAAGCAAGTAAGATAAATAAAATTATTCCTGGAAAAAGTCACTCATCTTCTAGATCTGCACTGTCCAATAAAATAGGTTAGGAGACTATCAAGCACATGATGTGTACCTGTTCTAATTGAGATATCCTGAGAGATAAAATATATACCAGACTCAGTGTCTATCTGGAGGACTTAGCATGAAAAAGAATATAAAATACCTAATTAGTATTGATCACTTGTTGAAGTAATTGATATATTGGATTAAATAAAATATACTATTAAAACTAATTTCACTTGCTTCTTTTTAGCTTTTTTTCATGTATAACTCACTATATTTGCACTAGACAATGCTGCTCTGAACAAAGAGAAGAAACGGGAGCTAATGAATTACTCTGGCATTATTCTTTACTTAATATAAACATTTCTATTTATATGTGTTTTTCTCAGTTACTTTCAGATTCTTTCTATCAAATACTTTAATTCAAAAACAAATTATCACATTTAAAAGGGAGAAATTAACAGGATACCATATTCAAAAGATCCAAAATGCCTCGTATTTTATTCGGAAGTTGTATCTCCAAAAGATTACACAACCTGGGGGAGGATAAGGGACTTTGCTTTGCTTGGAATTCAAACAAGGCTTCTAAATGTACTATATTTCTAAGTTGCTAAAAATTTTGTATATTAGTTAATGGAAACTAGGAATTCTTAAATTAGGGTCTAATTTTGCTTAGTTCCTCTTATTTTCTTTTGCATAAAATTTTTAATTTTTATAACATTACTGGTTATATTTAATCAGGGCTCTATTTAAACAGGCACGAGTTCAAAGTTTATATTCTGCCTTTAATAATGTGTACTCAGGCAGTATGCACTGAAAGGTAAATAAACAACCATTTATAAAATTACTACTTTCATCACATTTCCCACATTAACACTCTTACACAGCTTGTAATTAGGCAAATTATTTAATTATATTCAGTAACACGTCAAACTACTATCAAAAAATATCCAAATATTTCTATCCTGAAACAATACATTTTAAAAACCAAGAATATGTGACCTTGATTCCAATCTACCTGTTAGTGATACAAGGGAGGAAGTGTATGAATTGTGCAAAGGTTAATATTCTCATACAATAACTCAAATGGAAGAAAATTCCTTCATACAGCCTCTCTTTGGTATTAATGCTGTTACTTTCATGAACTGGAAGGGGATATTTTTTAAATTCCTTTCTCTAAAAAGAACGGAAAATTCTCATGTTATGACTTTATCATTCTCTTATTAATTCAGTACATATTAATTGTTTCTCCAAAAAGTAAGGCTTTGTACTAACATGCTATAAGGGATATAAATTAAAAACAGATATAGATCTTGCTAATAACAGCTTATAATACAATAGAGATGAGAAGTTGGCCCATTTCAATTTCCCCTCAACTAGAAAGTAGATAAAATATCAGGGTCAATAGTTAAGCCAGAAAAGTAGACAGTTTGGTTAAGAGAAGTTTCGAAATATGCTCTTCATGACTAATAATGACAACATTAACTTTTCCCTTTTAAAAAAAGAGGGAGAAAATTCAAATTTTTCACTACTTCAACATATGCTTTTATAATTTTATAATATGTACCACTGGTAAAGGTTAGGAAGAATATAAAGTATAAGGAAATTTTTTTTTGTTTTTCTTCTTCATTACTGGAAGTATTTCTATATTTTATTTAGTTGCATTCTTCATTTCTCTTAACAGAAATATTTACATGATTCTGTATTGGATAATTAGAAAAATAATACACAGGCTAAACAAAAGACAATATAATTCCATGCACTACTAAAGTCCAAGAGAACAAAACTCCGAAAATCTAGACTCTGGCAAAATTTCCCAACTTATGCCTTAACATGAGATTAGATAATATTCAACAATAAAATAATACAGTATGTACATAAATGTATTGATTGTTTCTGCCATAAAAAGCTAATATATAATACTGTGTAATGTTTACTAAGCACCAGGTAGTGTTCTAAGTGCTTCAAAAACACTAATTTTTAATCTTTATACAATTCAATGAAGTAGGTATTAACTTCACTTGACAGATAAGAAAACAGAGATGCAGAAAACCTAAGTAATTTGACCAAGAGTCACATAGCTGCAGAATTAGCAGGGCATTCCAATTTAGCCAGTCTCTCTCCACAATCATACTCAACCACTAAAGTATCTACCTCTACTGTAAATATTATGTATCCAAAGCTCTTAATTCTAAATCAAAAGAAAGGGTCTCTATTTTATACCAGAAAGAGAGGCATTTCTAAGAGTAGAAATTTAGAAATGGTTCATTTTGTAAAGTGTCACTTGATAATTTACAATTTAAATTGAAATTCATTATGTTAAAAGCTTTTTTCTCTTTGCAAACAAAGGCCTTCATGCAAAATTTCTTTTACATAGGGCTGATTTTATAGACACACACAGATTAAAACCTGTTTCATGAGATATAATGACTAATATTTTGAGTGCTTCCTATTTGCCAGACACTGTCCTAAGTGCTTTACACATTACTTCTTTTAATTCTCATAATCCTATAATTATGTAGTATATGGAACTACTCTAACGTACAGTTGAGGAGACTGAGGTATGAGAAGGTTAAATAACTTGTCTAAGGCCAGACAGCAAGAGGTGGCTTTTGGACCCAGACCAGTCTGATTCCAGAACCCACATTCTTAACAATTTTACTATATTAATTTGTCAAGATAAGAAATTTTTAAAGAATTATTACTTTCTCCAAAAGTTCTTAATATAAACACTCAAGAAAAATAATCACTTATAATTTAATCAAGGTATTAAGTGTTTTTCCTTTTAACCATAAGTGAGAAGAAGCACAATGGAACATTAATTTTTACACATACTACTGTTTTGTTTTTCTTAAATTTATATTATCAAAATTGTTACCAAGCTCACAAACTTCAGAAAAATGTATAATGAGCAAATCATTTCAAACACTGGAAGTATTTAATTCTGGTTTGACCTTAGAAGACCACAATCTATTGGTCTTTCAGTGGGTACATAGAAAACAAGCTAGAACATAGAGACAAAATATAAGGGAGAAAAGGGGTAAAATGCCATTTAATGTATGGGATTTTGTGATAATATACAAATACATATGGTTAAGATAGATCATCTGAAGCAAATATGTATATTAACAAATAATTATAACAAGAAATATATAATCGTTTGTTAGCGTATCAGCATGGGAGTACAGCATTGAGAATCATAAAGATTACCCAAAAAAGTGGAGGAAGGCTTCACAGAGAAGGCATTAATTTTTTTAACAGGTAACTGTTTCCATAAAAACTAAAATATAATTTGGAAAATTCATACTTAATTCATTAATGATGAATTTACCAGTCAAAAGAGTCTGGTGATTACTTTTAAATCTCTAAAAATCATGACAAATTAAAATTAGCTTTTAAAAATAGGTAGATTGCCCTAACCGGTTTGGCTCAATGGACAGAGCGTCGGCCTGCAGACTGAAAGGTCCCAGGTTTGATTCAGGTCAAGGGCATGTACCTTGGTTGCGGGCACATCCCCAGTGGGAGGTGTGCAGGAGGCAGCTGATTGATGTTTCTCTCTCAACGATGTTTCTAACTCTCTCACCCTGCCTCTCTGTAAAAAATCAATAAAATATATATTTTTTAAAAAATAGGTAGATCATGCCCTAGCCAGTATGGCTCAATGGATAGAGCACTGACCTGCAGACTAAAGGGACCCCGGTTCGATTCTGGTCAAGGGCACATGCCCAGGTTGAAGGCTTGATCCCCAGTGGGGAGCATGCAGGAGGCAGCTAATCAATGATTCTCTCTCATCATTGATGTTTCTATCTCTCTCTCCCTATTCCTTCCTCTCTGAAATTAAAAATATTTTTAAAAATAAAAATAAAAACAGGTAGATCACATAACAATTAAAATGTAACTTATAGCAAAATTAAATACAGTAACAATTTAGAACGACCTATTAAGTTAGCTGCCCATTTCTTTGATTTCATTTAGCATTGATCTGACTCACTGTGGAAGGTTACATTCGTACAAGTTTACACAGTTTAATGATTAACTATAGTCACCTGCCAACCTTATGTGGCAAACAGTGGTATATATAGAGTTCAGAAATCTAGGTCTGCTTGGAAGAGAAAACTTGTCCCAAATTGCTTGAAATTGACTAATTAAGATAAAATGTACACGATTAAGCTCTTTCTTTTTATTATTCCTCTAGTTATCTCTTCCAGAATTGACCAAGACTATTATTCACCATTTGATTCTATATCTCCACAGCCAAAATCAAGATTTGCTATGTTAGATGATGTAAAAATTTTAGCCAATGGTCTTCTTCAATTAGGGCATGGTCTTAAAGACTTTGTCCATAAGACTAAGGGCCAAATTAATGACATATTTGAAAAACTCAACATATTTGATCAGTCTTTCTACGATCTATCACTGCAAACTAATGAAATAAAAGAAGAAGAAAAGAAACTTAGAACAACTACATCCAAACTACAAGTCAAAAATGAAGAAGTGAAGAATATGTCACTTGAACTCAACTCAAAACTTGAAAACGTCCTAGAAGAAAAAATTCTACTTCAACAAAAAGTGAGGTATTTGGAAGAGCAATTAACCAATTTAATTAAAAATCAACCTGAAATTCAGGAACACCCAGAGGTAACTTCACTTAAAGTAAGTAGAAACCAAAAAGTGTTCATGATTATGTTTAAATGTGTATTGTTTAAAAAAAATATTTAAAATAAGCTACTTTAAATACTTTGTTGCACAACTGAAATACTGTATTTTTTTTTAAGAAGAAAAGCCTCCAGGAAATAAAATTTTCCATTATAATTTTCAGTTAGTTTTTGTTTCCCTAACATTAAATATGAAAATGAAAATTATAACATTACAGTTAAATAATAAAATATGGAACACAATATTGCACATTGTTGGAGGCAAGAAAAATGTTAAAGGAATCTAACTTGAAATTATTCTTCCATTTTTAAAATAAATAAAAGTGATACAGTAAATGGTAAAGATTTATTTCTATTAAAATACAGGGTTGGGGGGCTTGTTTTGTTTTTTTATTTAATTGAAGTAGTTTAAAGTTCAGGAAATCAGATTTTAGAGATGGTACATTTATAAAAAAACATTTTAAAAAGTATGCACTATTTGAAAGAAGCACACAAGAGTAAAATAATTACCTATATTTATTTTTCTAATCTACTATTAGCTTTAAAAATTAGACTGTGATAGTGTTATAATAAATAAAAAAATTTAACAAAAATGAAAAAAGAAACTTCTAACCAACCTATACCCTATGTCCAGACTTTTGTAGAACAGCAAGATAACAGCATCAAAGACCTTCTCCAGACTGTGGAAGAGCAATATAGACAATTAAACCAACAGCATAGTCAAATAAAAGAAATAGAAAATCAGGTAAGTCGATATTTTAATGGTATATCCAATCTTTTACATAAACTTTAGGTTTATGAAAACACTGAACCCTAAAATTACTTTAAATAACTATAGCTGAAGAGTGAGTAAAAGGATCACATCAGCATAATTGTTAATCTTGCAGGCTCTGAAGCTGATAAACTTACCAGGGTTTGAATCTTGAGTCTAAAATTTTTGTGTGACCTTCAATAAATTACTTAACCCCTTTGCCTCTCACTTTCCTCACTCACTCTATGGAGATAGTATTAAGAAAATATCTTATAGGATTGTTATGAGAAAAAAGGATTGATTCATATAAAGTATGTCCTCAATATAACAGCCAAAGCGATTATTAAAATTTAAATTAGATCATGTCTCTCTGTTCAAAATCCTACAATGGCTTCTCGCCTCACTCACAGGCCTGTCACTGACTTCACCTCTTCTACTCTAGTCACATAAGCCTCTTCACTGTTACCGAAAGACTTCAAAGATGCGGCCATCTCAGGGCCTCTGCCTTGCTGTTCCCCGCCTGGAGCGCTCTTCTCCCTGGTTCTGCAAGGCCCATTCTCATTTCCTTTGGGCCTTTCCAAATACAGAATTCTCAATGAAGTCTTCTTGGGTCACTTAAAAATTAGAATCCCCTACTTCCATCCTTGAAACCTGCTACCTCCTTCATTACTCTTTTTTTCCTTAGCATCTACCTCTATTTAACATAATATACTTTTTAGTTATTTATTTTGTCTGTCCCTGCACTAGTATGTAAGCTCCATGAGTACAGGAATCTTCTTCCATTTTTAAAACTGCTGTTGCCTCAGAATATAGCACACTGTCTGACACTTACTAGGCATTTAATAAATATATGTTGAATTAATAAAGGTAATGACATAGCACAAAAAAGTCAATAAAAACTTTCTATTAGAAACTGTGTACCTGATAATTACGTTTAATTCCCAACAATAAAATTAATCTACAATGTAAACAACTGGCTAGGTAAGAAAAATACCTATTTAGAATAAACCTGTCAGAATCTAAGCATTCCAATATATACCACTAGAGGCCCAGTGCATGGATTTGTGCATCGGTGGGGTCCCTTGGCCTGGCCTGCAGGGATCGGGCCAAAACAGACTCTCCAACATCCCCAGAGGGGTCCCAGGTTGGGAGAGGGCACAAGCCAGGCTGAGGGATGCCACCGGTGCATGATCGGGGCTGGTGAGGGACCGCAGGAGGGCTCCAGGGCATGTCCGGACCATCTCACACAGTACCAATCAGCCGGACCCTAGCAGCAAGCTAACCTGCTGGTCAGAGCATCTGTCCCCTGATGGTCAGTGCACATCATAACGACTGGTCCAACGGTCAGACACTTAGCTTATTAGGCTTTTATTATATAGGTTAGTTTGAAATATTAATTAATAATACTATTAAACAGTCATTCAAGAGGGTTCAAAAATAACAGACTTGGAGAATGGATTAAAAAATAGTTGCCAAGAATTATAGAACAAATATTATTACCAATTTCCAGTAAACCAACATACCATTATATGTTTCAGTAATTACGTGACATTAATTTTAGTAGGTTATTTTTGCTAATTTATGAATCATAATTTGGTAGATTATTTTTTGAAAATTTTCCAGTTTCTTTGGCAAGTAGTTTTGATTTCCATAATTTCATTCTTATTTTGTTATTTTTCTAAATTATTTTTCCTATATCTTTTATTATGATTAAAAGAACCTCTTGACATAAAAAAAACTAACTAGTAAAAGAAAATATTATATACATACTCTGCTTTTCTCAGACAATCAATAAGAAGAGTTTTCAGCCTATAAATTGCAAACCTAGCAAACATTAAATAAGCTGTTATTGCTAAACTCACAGGACAATGAAATATTGAAAATATTGAAAGTAAATAAGGCTGCCAATTTGTTACCTTCACAGATATGTTTACATGTCAAAAACTATCAGAAGGCAGCCTTGCTTGAATTATATGCTGTCTTAAAGGCAGGTCTGAGAAACAATAAAATCTGCAAATGGGAATTAATAAATTTAAAATCTGCCTTGCTATTGATTACAACATATATTCTATTCAGATAAATAAACAGAACATATTAAAATATTTATACAAAGTCTCTGCCTTTGGTCTTGATGTCTCTTTGCCTTCCTCTTTCTGTCACATTTTAATTCATTAAATAATGTGCCTAATTAATTATTTTTAGAACAGATCTGTATAATCTGTATAGCATCATTTATCCCTCTTAAAAATCAAAAGCAAAACCTGACAGGTGTGGTTTAGTGGTTGAGTGTCAACCAATGAACCAGGAGATCACAGTTCAATGCCTGGTCAGAGCACAGGGTTGCAGGCTCCACCCCCAGTGGTGGGGAGAGGTACAGGAGGCAGCTGATTTAATGATTCTCATCATTGATGTTTATATCTCTTCTCCTTCTCCCTCTCTCTAAAATCAATAAAATATATTTTTTAAAAACCAAAAGCAATAACACATTATGAATTAAAAGATACATGCAAGCTGTACTTTTAATATCCTCACTCAGATTCCCCTAACTGTATATTCAGTATCATTTTTAAAAAAGTACATTTATATTCTTTTATCAGTTAAGAAGAACTGGTATTCAAGAATCCACAGAAAATTCTCTTTCTTCAAAACCAAGAGCACCCAGAACTACTCCCTCTCTTCACTTAAATGAAACAAAAAATGTACAACATGATGGTAAGATAATTTGGTTTCCTTCCTAAAGCTATTATCAACTTCTTCTTCCATCACAAAATCTCTATTCTCAGGGCCTGTTCTAGACTAAAAGAGAGTAAAGAGACAAAGCTACCCAATACAATGTCAACCTAAATTGGATCCTGATGTTTCAGTCTTTTTAACCCTATAAAATACATTCTTAAAATAATCAGAGATATATGAATATAGACTTGATATTAGATAATATGGAATTATTATTAATTTTCTTAGATGTAATAGTGGTATTATAGTCATGTAAAAGAATAATCTCATGGTAATAACTATTTTGGCATTCTTTGCATAACATGCTATCTAATAAAAATGCTTAGCATAAAGTACTTCTTCAGTAGTACATTAATTTCAGTAAAACATTACTGAAGAAGGCTCAAGGCTACATTCACTATAAATCCATAAAATGTCAAGATCCCAAGCTCTAAAGATATTGTTCTTATTACTATATCTTATGTAGTAACATTTTGTTGATTCTAGATAAAGTTAACCAATAAACTCTGGGTACAGTTAATAGTTATAAGTGTGATGGAGAAAAATTTAGGCAAAGGTACCACCATTTATAACAAAGGTGAACATACAAGTGGCATCTATTCCATTAGACCCAGCGACTCTCAAGTTTTTAATGTCTACTGTGATGTTAAATCAGGTAAAACTAGCCTACAAAGAAAACAGACAATAGTTAGTTCATGTTACTTACTACCTATTAGTAATACTGATCCTGTCATTTTTATTCTAAATATATATCAAATGAAATATATATAACCTGAGTAATAGTTATATAGACCTAATACTTATATTTGTTTTTTTAATATAGGTACTTATGCATATATTAAATACTTTTCATAAAATAATCTAAAATGACTATTGTCAATACGTTTAAGACAAACTCATTAGTTATCCTTTATTTAATATATTGACCATAATAAATAATAAAGTAATAGCAGTAATAATTATCTTACACAGCCACCAATCAAAACCAAACCAAGTAAAAGTCTTTTGTTAAATCTATCAGCATCAATCTACTAAAAATGCACTGTTGTTCACTGTATTCAGGTAGTTCCTGGACATTAATTCAACACCGAATAGATGGATCACAAAACTTCAATGAAACTTGGGAAAACTACAAATATGGTTTTGGGCGGCTTGATGGTAAGGTGACTTCATATTCATTCATTTACTTGTTAAAAATATTTATTTATTATAGGCTGGGCATTAGGAATGTAACAATGAATGAGAACAGTCCCGGCCTTCATAGGACTTAACAGTTACACGTGTTAGTAATTATACTTATTATGTATTTATTTAAATTATACTACTCAAAACTAGATGTCTGCTCTTAAGTATACTTATCATAATTTAATTTGATGGCTTCTAATAATCATAATTATTAAAAAACAATTATAATTAAATGCTATATATTTTGATACATGGTAAATGCTATGAATGGCGAAGAAAACCATCCTTATCACTAGTCACTATTTTCTTATTAACATCTTAGATATCAATTATTGGAGGATGTAAGAGGTGAAGCTGTCAGATGTACAGTATAAACCGTTTAGATTTCAATTATTTAAATAATATAAATGTATACTATAAGATGTGTTTAAAATAAATTAATTCTCCAAAGTATTATACTTTGATCACAGAATAAAATTAGTAAATAAGATAAAAAATAAAATTAGTAAAATAAAAAGAGGTTTACATGTTATAGAATCCATGAATGATGTACAAGTAAACATTTATAAAATGGAAAATATTCATCATTTTATCAAATTTTTAAACACTCAATACTATTTGAGCATTAAAAATCTTTTTGTATTCAAACTACCAGCTAAATCCCTAACTAAAAGGTATATTCAGCAATGTTTTGTAGCTTCAAATCTTCTAGTAGTAAGAATGAATCAACCCCAAAATAAAAGGCTGACAGTTAATTTCAAAGTACTCATTTATTTTGGAAAGAAGATAAGCCGCTTACAATGCATTCCAAAGCTTATACATGAGTAAGTGCCCAATATATGGCTCTGTTCATATCTTTAAATTAGGTTTTCTTATATTAACTCACTGGAAGCACACAGGAAATCAGTTTTGGTACCACATTTCTATTTCTCAAGTATGCCATTTTCCACCCACTGGTGGTAGTTGTTATTTGCTTGGTGTTGAAAAGCCAACTTTTCCTTGCTTCCTGGTTTCTAGCTATAGCAAAACTGATTGAACACTGTTGACAGTAATCTTAATGTTTAGCCTGTCTTTGTCAGCCTTCCCATTAAATTATGTTTGAGATTTTAAAAAAAGTAAGGTAGTTGTAGTTGCAATTCTTAAAAAGAACTCTCTTAGTAATTCAATATCCACAGAAAATTTTGACATTTTCCTTAAATATTTTAATAAAAAGGGTTGTGATATTTAAAAAACATCTATCTGTATTTATGTTATTTTTAAATCCAAATAAAAATAATTTTTTTCAATTATAGAGAAAAGTTATTAAAATTATACTCTTTAACTTTAAATGTTTTTAAATTTTTATTTTCTTCTTTTTCTACCAACAACATATATATCAAGCAATTGTCAAAGGCCAAGATTATATCTAAGAAAAATGACTTATCATCCAGGTCTCTGGAAATACTTAACAAATCTCTTCATAGTATATGGTATTAATAAACAGTTGATAGTAAAGCCAGTACAGATAATATTTTACCAATGATCAGACCTAAAAATGTCTAAATAGCCTAATATGTTTAACCCATGAACTGTGGCTCACAATATCCATTTGAGAAAAAATAATCAGACTTAGGCAAGCCTATAATATTTTTAACATTTTTGTACATGTAACGATCTTCAATAAAATAGTTTCAAAAAGAAATATTTTAAGAGACTCTAAAATAACTAAGGAATTTGAGACTAAAACAACTCATTTATTTACACTAGTAAAAAACTTTATCAAAAAAAAAAGTCATTACCTAATCTGCAGTTAACAATCCACAGATTTTTACCACTTTTCTTTTCAGGAGAATTTTGGTTGGGTCTAGAGAAGATATACTCCATAGTAAAGCAATCTAATTACATTTTACGAATTGAACTAGAAGATTGGAAAGGCACCAAGCATTATATTGAATATTCTTTTCACTTGGGAAATCATGAAACCAACTATAAACTACACCTAGTTGAGATTACTGGCAATGTACCCAGTACACTCCTGGTAAACAAAGATTTGGTGTTTTCTACTTGGGATCACAGAGCAAAAGGACACTTCAATTGTCCAGAAAGTTATTCAGGTATCTTTTCCTAATATCAATACTTTGTTTTTCTATGTTCACACTATCTTCCTAAAGTATCTACAATGCCAACTCTTTAAAAACTGAATCCCAAATAATCACTTTTCTACAGGTAAAACATATCTTAACATGTGTTAATGTAAGTATTATTAGCACAAATAACATCTTAATATAAGTATCATATTAAGTGTTATATTAAGTGCTAACTTGTGTGTTTTTTACTTTTAGCCTTGCTCAGATATTTATTTTTGATGGAGTATATGAGTCTTGTACAGATTATCCTATATAATAAAAGGGTAATATGCAAATCGACCGAACGGTGGAACGACCGGTTGCTATGGCACGCACTGACCAACAGGGGGCAAACACTCAACACAGGAGCGCCCCCTGGTGGTCAGTGCACTCCCACAGAAGGAGCGCCGCTCAGCCACAAGCCGGGCTATTGGCTGGCGAGTGCAGTGGCGGGAGCCCCTCCCCCCTCCCCCTCTCCCGCCTCCATGGAGCACTAAGGATGTCCGACTGCTGACTTAGGCCCACTCCCATTGGGGAACGGGCCTAAGCCGGCAGTCGGACATCGCCCAAGGGCTCCCGGACTGCTAAAGGGCGCAGGCTGGGTTGAGGGGACCCCCCACCCCGAGTGCACGAATGTTGTGCACCAGGCCTCTAGTTTATAAAGATACATGCATACAATACTGTCATATTTATAAGAAATAAAGATATACTTCATGTGGAAATACAGTAACAATAACTACATACAAGTTTCTATCCATTCAATTGCATATCTATCTTCTTTAGGAGGCTGGTGGTGGCATGATGTATGTGAAGAAAACAACCTAAATGGTAAATATAACAAGCCAAGAGCAAAATCTAAGCCAGAGAGGAGAAGAGGAATATGTTGGAAGTCTCAAAATGGAAGGTTATACTCCATCAAATCAACCAAAATGTTGATCCACCCAAAAGATTCATAAAGCTCTGACTGAACTAAGGCAAATTAAAAAGCCAATAAATTAAACATTAAAATCGCCCCAAGATACTGTGGTTTAATCATCTGATATTAAATAGAAGGCTTTAGAAAAAATTATTTTAAAGCCACTGTTGATTTAAGATTAAACATATTATCACATCACCTAAAAGAATACCACTTACCTTCTTAATCAAATTCTCATATCATTTATTCATTTATTTTGTGATATGGAAATCAATTTTAACTAATGCGTAAATTTTTAAACCAGCTAGGGCTTAAATAATTTTTTAAAATATAAGCTTACAAAGAGACTTTTATTTTAAAAGTCATTATGTGGGCTACTTTCACAACCTCCTCAGTTAAAAAAGACTAGTTTCTTTGTTAGAATTCTAAACTTCAGTAAGTATTAAAAACTACAGGTATATAGTTTTTAAATACTGTAATACGTACTCTTTAATTAAAAACTAAAATTCATAGTACATGTAAAAATCTATATGAATTTTTAAACTGATGCTTTGCCCTAACCGGTTTGGCTCAGTGGATAGAGCATCGGCCTGCGGACTCAAGGGTCCTAGGTTCAATTCCAGCCAAGGGCATGTACGTTGGTTGTGGGCATATCCCCAGTAGGGGGTGTGCAGGAGGCAGCAGATCGATGTTTCTCTCTTATCGATGTTTCCAACTCTCTATCCCTCTCCTTTCCTCTCTGAAAAAATAAATAAAATATATTTTAAAAAAACAAAACAAAAAACCTTTAAACTGATGCTTCATTTTGCTACAAAAGAATTTGGAATATTTAAATGTTTGGTATGCTTTATTTATGAAGTGATATGAAACACTGTATTGAAATAGGTGCATTGTCTTAAATTCAGTAGTTCATGATTACTAAGTCATATTGACTTTAATATAGGTGCCATGTACCTTAACATATATTATCTAACTTATCTATAATATATATATTTTATTATATATATATATTTTTTTAATTGATTTGAGAGGAAGGGAGATGAGAGAGAGAGAGAGAAACATCAATGATGAGAGAGAATCATTGACTGGCTGCCTTCTGTACGCTCCACACCAGGGATCAAGGCCGAAACTGGGGCATATGCCCTGACCAGGAATTGAATGGTGACCTCCTGTATCACAGGTCAACGCTCAACCACTGAGCCGTGCCAACTGGGCTAATGTATACATTTAATATACTTTAATACTTAATACTGTGAAAACAAAACATTTTAAGGTATCATATCATAATATAATAAGAATGAATGTATTTGTTCCGTGGCCAGTGTGGCGCAGTTGGTTGGGCATCATCCCATGCACCAAGAGGTTCCAGGCTTAATTCCTGGTCAGGGCACATGTCTAGTTTGCAGGCTTGATCCCAGTAGGGGGCATGTAGGAGGCAACCGATCAATGTTTCTCTCTCTCTCTCTCTCTCTCTTTCTCTCTCTCTCTCTCTCTCTCTCTTCCCCCTTCCTGTCTCTCTAAACATCAATAAAAATATTTTTTTTAAAATAATTAATGTATTTGTGACATCAACTTAAATAATGTATTCTCCCTGGACATAGTGCGAATCTAATACCTATGTGTAGGCTTTCAAAACGAATTAAAAATCATTCAAGTTACTGAATGTTTAAACAGCCTGAGTCATGAATATGTATGTTTCCAAATTCAATAGACTCAGTCCCCTAATTTATAGAAATTTAAATTCTTGCAGTTTTTTATTTACATCCAATAGAAGTACAATTGTTATTTCTAATTTAAGTAATTTAAATTCTAAATCTTCCAGGATTATTAGATGTAAAATTTTTGACAATCACATCACTTGTCAGTATTCAGTTTTAAATGTTTTTAAAGAAACTACCAAAGGGGAAATAAAATTTTGAATTAAATACAGTTTTCAAAGGATACAGTATCCAAGTTATATAGTGATTTACCTTAGCTAATAAATATTGAACATTATATATTTCAAATTACCCAGTATATGTGTCATACATAAACAATATATGACATATATAAATATGTATGATCTATATGTATCCTACAGAAACATTTTATTCCAAGAAAAAGCACAAAAGAATACGGGGAAGAATAAGTTTTAGTTTTCAGAACCACAGCCAAACTGTCAAAATTGATTTTGTAGAGCCAGAACACCAAAACAGCTTTTTTAAAGAAAAAATTGAAAGCTTTCAAATGCAAAATAATGTATTTAACATACCAATTACTTTCTCTATTTGTTTTTCCTTTTTATGTTATTGTTGTTAATCCTCACCTGAGGGTATTTCTCCATTGATTTTTTAAGGAGAGTGGAAGAGAGGCAAAGACAAAGGGAAACATCAATATGAGAGGAACACATCAATTGGTTGCCTCCTGCATGAGCCCCTACCAGGACCTCAGGGCCCCAGGGCCCCAGGACCCCAGGGCCTGAGCCCAGCAGGGGCAGGGAGGAGCCTGCAACAAAAGTATGTGCTCTTGACCCTTTTGGTCCACAAGTCAGGTGACCCTCTATCCACTGAGCCAAACCACAATTTGTTTTTCAATTTTTAACAATTCTCTGACAATATGTTTCATTTTGTTCCCTTTGGAAGTACTATTAGTTTTTTTCTGCTTTAAATATAAAGCTCAAATTGAGAGATCATTCTGGTATATAAAGAGAAAGAATTTTCTCCTTTATTATTCACAAAATCGAGTCTTCTGTCCTCACTACTTGCCAAAGTGTTGTAATTTCACTACTAACTCACATGTCAAATCTAAAGGACTCTACCCAGTCCGCATAACCTTTGATCTCCCTACTTACTAATAACAATATTCTTTTTTCAAATTTGACCCTCATTTTGCTTCCATAATATTACACTCTCTGAGAATTATTCCTACCTTGAATCCATCTTTATAGTCCTATTCCCTGCCAGTATTTAGAATTGTAGGCCAATGACCAATCTTCAATCATTTGTTCTACTCTGACCTTCCAGAAATTCAATCTACTCTCATAGACTCATTTATTTTTTATGAATAAAGTTCTGGAATCTGCATATTATTCCAGCTCTCTCTCCAATTCCCCTACCTGCCATTTCTCCTTTCAATATCCTACAATTTCCTCAAATTCAAAATATCAAATAACAAATTCATCAATGCCTTATTACCTCTGCCAGTCCTTCCTCCCTTCTTACCCTATCCAGTGGTCAGCAAACTCATTAGTCAACAGAGCCAAATATCAACAGTACAATGATTGAAATTTCTTTTGAGAGCCAAATTTTTTAAACTTAAACTATATAGGTAGGTACATTTTTATTAACTTAATTAGGGTACTCCTAAGGCTTGGGAAGAGCCACACTCAAGGGGCCAAAGAGCCGCATGTGGCTCGAGAGCCGCAGTTTGCCGACCATGGCCCTATCCCACTCTCCTCCTTACTTCATTATATCCTAACTAGAAGCCTGAAGCATGAAATTCGTGCAAGGGCCTTGGCCCTCGCAGCCTCGGCCAGTCCTCGCAGTCCCGGCTTCATCCAGATGGTCGTTCTGCTGTTCGGTCTAATTAGCATATTAGCTCTTTATTATATAGGACTAGAGGCCCGGTGCACAAAACTTTGTGCACTCAGGGGAAGGGGGGGTCCCTCAGCCCGGCCTGTGCCCTCTAGCAGTCTGGGACCCCTTGGGAGATAACGACCTGATGGCTTAGGCCTGCTCCTGAGTGGCAGAGGGCAGGCCCAATCCCTAGGTGCAGCCCAGGTCAGTCTCCC
>NW_006297573.1:864147-865337 GCF_000327345.1 Myotis davidii
TGCCCAGTCTGGCTGAGGGGCTGAGGGCTGTTTTCAGGCTGGTACTGAAGCTCCCAACCACTCTGTTTTTTCTTTTTTTTTCTTTTTTTATTCTGGGCCAGCTTTAGCTCTGAGGCCTTGGCTGCTGAAAACAGGTTTCTGGCCTTTGTTTACCGTCTGTATTTGATACAATGTTGCAGTCCGGCTGGCTGAAGCTCCTGAGTAAAGCAGGTTTCTGGGGTTTTTTTTAGCTTCTTTATTTGCAACATAGTTGCTTAGAGTTGAAGCTGAGAGGCCGGCAAGTCAGGCGGGGAACGTTGGAGTTCTCCGTCACTGAAGCAAGCAAGCCTCCCTGTTCTCATCAGCTGACTGGCTGCCGGCCACCATCTTGGCTGCCAGTTAATTTGCATATCTCGGCCCTACTCTGTGAGTGACGGATTAGCCAATGGCAAGGGTAGCGGTCGTACGCCAATTACCATGTTTCTCTTTTATTAGTGTAGATGGCACTACCATGCTTCTCAGTCACAGAAATTTAAAACCCAAGAAACATCTCTGGCTTTTCACTGAACTTTGTAAACCACCTCTCCTCGATCATAAGCCACTAAGTCTATCACAATCTTCTTTTGAAAAGTCTCTTCATCTGATAAATCTGTCACAATCTTCCTTTGAAGTCTCTTTACCTGATATGCTTTCTTCCCATTTTTACCGCCAAAAACCTACCAAGAATTGCCTTTAACCTGAGTCTTAAAATTATCTACATAGTCTCCTGCTCAGGCTCCTAATTTTATGTCTATCGCCCTTCAATCTTCGTAAAACAAATTTGTAATGGCTGCATACTGCTTCAACCTGTCTCTCTCAAACTTGTCTACTAAAAGAGTGTAACAACAAAGAAAAGATAATGAAAACATATCCTTATAGATTCTGTAGTTATAGGATAAAATGGCTTGATATAAGCAAAGATTTATTTTAGAATCTTAATAGGACTTTCTCTAAATTTTATGATCTTATCTTAAAATTACATGTGAATTGTGGTTTCTACTCCACAAATCTATCTTTATATAAAAACTAGTGGCCCAGTGCATGGAGGGATAGTGTCCCTCGGCCCAGCCTGCACCCTCTCTAATCTGGGACCCCTGGGGGATATCCGACTGCCGGTTTAGGCCGGATCCCTGTGGGAATCCGGCAGTCGGACATCCCTCTCACAATCCAGG
>NW_006297573.1:865481-871470 GCF_000327345.1 Myotis davidii
CCAAGTGCCACCAGCCCCCCGCCAGCCTGATTGCCCCTAACCACCTCTGCCTTGGCCCCACCACCATGGCTTTGTCCGGAAGGATGTCCAGAAGGTCTCCTGGTCTAATTAGCATATTACACTTTTATTAGTATAGTTATTTCCTCCCCAAATCTTCTAAGAAGTGATGTTCCTGAAAGATGTATCATGTTTATCCTATGGAGTGCATGTCCCATATAGCTGTGCCCTCACAAGAACATGGAAGAGCATAAGCCTACAGAATGAAATCCAAATCTCTTCCAGGTACTCAAGGACTTTTATAATCTGAACCCTAGTTACTTCTTTAATCATTTCTTGCCCAACACAAACCCTCAGCTCTAATAAAAATTACCTACTTTTAAACATTCTCTATATACTTTCTTAATGACTTTCCATTGCCTAGAATGCCTCCCAGACCTTTCTGCTTGGCTAGGTTCTATTTATACTTCAAGTTAGAGATAATGTCACTTTTCCACAAATATCTAGTAAATGGAGGCTCCTTCCTCTGCAACCTTGCAGCATTACTATTTGTACCCTTCAACTAACAAATAAAGATAAGATAGAAAAGTAAATCTGACAAACATAGTAATATAAATTGTGAGAAAAAGTAATAAAAACTCCAAGAACAAAGATAGTCAATCTACTTGATTTTAGTGAATTACTGTAATTCCCTCTTTTACCTGCAGTCTTGCTTCCCACAGTTTCATGCTCTACCATGGTCCAAAAATATTAGATGGAAAATTTCAGAAATAAACAATTCACAAGGGTTTTCTTTTTTAATTTACAAGTTTTAAATTGTGCACTCTCCTGAGTAGCATGGTGAAATATCGCATTGTCCCACTTCATCCTGTTCAAGATATGAATATCCCTTTGACCAACATCTCCAAGCTGTAGATGCTACATACTCAACAGTCACTTAGTAGCTGCCTAGGTGATTAGATCAACTGTAGTAGATTACAGTGTTTGTGTTTAAGTAAACCTTATTTTGCTTAATAATGGTCTCTAAAGCACAAGAATAGTGATGCAGGCAATTAGGATAAGCCAAAGAGAAGCCTTAAAGTATTCCTTTAAGTGGAAGGTGAACCTTCTAGACTTACTAAAGAAAGAAAAAACATCATATTCTGAGGCTGCTAAATCTACAGTAAGAACAAATCTTCTATCCGTGAAATGGTGAAGAAAAAAGAAGCTCATGCTAGTTCTGCTGTCACACCTCAAACTGCCAAAGTTACAGCCCAGTGCAAAACTGCTTAGATAAGATGGAAAGGGCATTAAATTTGTTAGTAGAAGACATGACATCATCATGATCCTCCTGATGTACTATCAGAAGGTCAGTAGTAGCCTAACACTACATCACAATGCCTACATCATTCACCTCACTTCATCTCATCATGTAGGCATTTGTATCATCTCACAGCATCACAAAAGAGTGAGTACAGTAAGATATTTTTAGACAGCCGAAACCGGTTTGGCTCAGTGGATAGAGCGTTGGCCTGCGGACTGAAAGGTCCCAGGTTCGATTCCGGTCAAGGGCATGTACCTGGGCTGCGGGGACATCCCCAGTAGGAGATGTGCAGGAGGCAGCTGATCGATGTCTCTCTCTCATTGATGTTTCTGGCTCTCTATCTCTCTCCCTTCCTCTCTGTAAAAAATCAATAAAATATATTTTTAAAAAAAAAGATATTTTTAGACAGAGAGATACCACATTCACGTAACTTTTAATACAATCTACTGACATAATTATTCTATTTTACTATTAGTTGTTGTTAATCTCTTACTGTACCTAATTTACAAATTAAACTTTATAATAGGTATGTATGTATAGGAAAAAACATAGTACAATATAGCAGGTCCTCAAATAACATCATTTCATTTAACATCGTTTTATTCTAACACTGATGAGATGCTGTAGAAACTTAACTCTTGTTTAAATCTGTTAGGCTATGGTAAAGTTGGTTTTGCTACATGTCATTTCACTTAAAGTAAAGAACCTATCCATGGCATTAAGTGAGGATTTTTACAATATAGAGTTTGTCACTCCCAGGGGTTTTAGGCATCCTTTGGGGTCTTGGAACACATCCCTGCAAATACAGGGAGGCTACTGTATTGCAAAATTTCTACACCAACAGTTTATTCTGCACCAGTGTGAATTTTACTGAAAGCAAGTATACTCATTTTGTCTTTCAGGATTATCTATTTCAGCACAATCTATTTACCCACTCTTTCTCATCCTAGAGTCAGCATGTTTTCATGCCTGTATCTTTCCTTCCTAATAGTGTGACTCATGGAAATCACTCATTAACCAAAAATGTACTGCTTAACCAGTATTTATTCAGTACCTCCCACTTGCCTCCTTTATGAAACCTATCTCAAATATATATGGCTACATATTCCATCTTCTGTTATAGGATAATCAAATTTCCTTGATTTTCCCATCACTAACAACCGCAAGCATTGCATATATGCATGTACTACCAAGCGACCATCCAACACAACAGTTTTCAAAATTGAAAACGGACCCAATAGTTGGCCTTTTTATCAAAGTCCAAAGTGTTCTCATGGAAAATAGACTAGGTCAAAATTACTCAATCTGTGTGAAATGTGCAGTTCAAGGTCATGAAGGTAGGCTTAACTATCTCCCACAATAAGCCTTTATAAAATAAGGTTTTAATGACCTTTTTAAAAATACAAAATCAAGCATTCCATCTCAAACATAAAAACTACTTTTATAGATTCATATCTGTAGACTCTAAATCCCACCCTTAGACCAGTGTCTAGTTTCCAGTTTCTTAATTCATTGAATAAATACTTATTATGTGCTTTTGGTGTGCTAGCACACTGTGCTAGATGCTGAAGATAAAGCCGTAAACAAAACAGACAAGTCCCTGGCATTTACAGTAATTACATTCTAATGAGAAAGACAAAAATGATCCCATAACTACACATAATGTCAGATAATGATAAATACAATAAGGGTAAAGAGCGAGAGGAGGGAAGCAGTGGATCATTTTAGGTAGGGTGATGAGAGCAAGCTTCTCTAAGAAGTGGCCTTTAAGAGATATATGTTTGAAAAAGGAACCAAGCCATGCAGAAATCTGGGGGAAAACGACAGGCAAAGAAAACAAATAGAAAGCCTTACGCAGAACTGAATTTTGTTTGTAAAAGGATGAACAAAAAGGCCATTGAGGCTAAAATGAAGCAAGCAAAGCAGAGATTAGAGGGACATGAAGTTAAAGAAAGGCAGAAGCCAGATACGTAGAGTCTTATACACAATTACAAAAAATACTTCTTTTTTTGCTTATAATGGAAACAACTAGAGGGTTTTAGAAAGAGGAATGAATGATCTGATTTTTAACTTTTAAAAACCTCTCTGACTGCAATGTTGAGAGTTGACTGAGGCAGGAGTAGAAATAAGATGATCAAATTAAAAAGGTACAACAAAATTCAAGATTAGCAGCTATCCAATATAATAGCCTCTAGTCCTACGTGGCTCTTTAGCACCTGAAATGAGAAGTGTTTTAAAAGTAAAATGCACCTCAGATTTTGAAGACTTTAGTAGGAGAGAAAAGAAGTAAGATATTTCAATAATTTTTACATTTAGTACATGTCAAACCTAACATATCATACCTAACATATCATTAGGTATACTGAGTTAAACAACAAATAATTAAAATTAATTTCACTTGATTATTTTTATTTTTTTAATGTAGCAACTATAAAATTTTAAATTACAAATGTGGTTAACATTATATTTCTATTTGACAATGCTGACCTACATGGTGACTTTGAGTTTTAAAGGTGGAGGACATACAAAATACTAGATTTGGGATACATTTAAAAATTAAAGCCTATAAAACTTGTTCTAGGAATAAATGGAGGAGTAAGAAAAGAAGGGAAATCATTTTGATTCCCAAAATTCTGGCCTCAGGAACTGGGTAAATGGTAGTGAAATATGCTAAGATGGGGAAGTGTGCATTAGAATCTTATGTCTGAGCTGCCCTGTTGTATATCCCAACAGACATATCAAGTCATGGTCTCAGCATTCACAAAATGTGGGGAGCATCATTCATAAATGGTACCCCTGGAGTTATGTAGTGTTCAGCCTAAATAGCTTAGCCAATAACCTCGTGCCAAGTATTCTCTAAATAGTGTATATTTACCAAATACTGTTATTGTTAGAACATAGTTTAGGCACATAAACTTGATTCATATGTAATGCTAGATTCTGTTAATAAGACCATTTGAGAAAAAATAGGAACTAGGAGTTCAAATGTTTTAAACTAACAGCCCACGATTCAAGTGCTAGCTCTACCACATTAAAGTATACTTAACCTCTTGATCTCTGTTTATTCACTCCTAAAATGAAGGTAACACATACCTCAAGTTATGAGAATTAAATAAGATAATGTATGTAAGATAATTAAGATTTTATCTGGCACACAGTAAAAGCTTCATACATTACAGCTATTAACATAGTCATGTGATAAGAAATGGAACAAGTAACAAAGCTACACAAGATTTTTGAAGAGTTTCATTCTAGTTCTATATTACTATTAGAATATACAGTATCTTATTTCAAAATTTTCCCAAATTAAAATGTATTACCTGTAAGTAGTGTTTGGAACATAGACATCCCTAGCAGGAAACTCCAAAATTTCTCTGGTAGGTCTAACTCTACTGTCAGGGTAAAGCTTCACCTGAAGCAGCTCTGGGGTGAGGCAATAATGAGGATTTTCAGGTGCCGGAGAAATGTCTATCTTCAGCTGAGCTGCATATAAAAATATATTGTAAAAACAATGTAAACATAATAAATAAAAACTTCATGTTGAAAATGTTTTTGAATGAATTTAGATCATATTTTTGCAAGAAGTCTGGAAAGAAACCAAAATTATTATTGTCTCAGTCCTCTGAATCACTTCATTTTAGCAAGTCTCAAAGGTATAAATTCCTGAGACAGACATAAATACATATAAAATACTGAATGAATGAATAAATGAATGAATGAAAAAGAATCAGCAAAAAAACAAACCAAACAAACAGAAATCTAGCACAGGAACAAGCTACCATTTCAAAGATTAAATGTTTAATTTAAACTTGGTAGGCTTAAAAAATAGTTTTACTCTGGAATGGTTTGCTCTGATCATAATATGAATGTTTCTACATTTTACCATTTCATGAATTTTTTTCCTCTAGAAAATAATTTTAAGCCGTGGTATTATTCATCGCTCTCATTTCAGTACTTAAATTATCAAAGGTTCCGAGAGAACCAAGATGGCGGCATAGGTAAACACCTGAAATTGCTGCCTCGCACAACCGCTTCAAAATTACAACTAAAAGACAAAACAGACATCATCCAGAACCACAGGAAGGCTGGCTGAGTGGAAATTCTACAACTAGAAGGAAAGAGAAAAGCACACTGAGACTCAGAGGAAGTGCGGAAGTAAAGTGCAGAGGTATGATGGCGCACTTGGAAAGGGCTGGCGATGGAGGACGCTGGTGTCTTTTTCAATCGGGAGGGAGTCTCAAGCTCCCGACTGCTCTGAACTCCAGTTCCGGACGAGTCTCCGAGGACCCAGACTCATACGGGGCGAAACTGGACTGTCTGGCATCGGTTGGAACTCAAGGGTGGCTTTCTCTCAGAGGTGCTTGCAGCGTTTACCGGGACGCAGGGCCTCTAAGGGTAGGACTGAGGAGCAGCCATAGCTGCTTGCTCCACCCTGTTGATTCCCTGAGACCTCGCCCCACCCAAGCTGCGAGCAGAGGCTTTTGCATATGAATGGGCTGGCCCTTTGATATCCAAAATTCCTAACCAACTGCACCTGGGTCAGAGAGACCCAGAACATCCAAAAGAAGGCCCAAGGTCCCAGAGCAGCTTGCATTGCTTCACAGCTGGGCCTCATCTGGGCACCTCCAAACTCCAAAAAAAGGAAGGGGAATCTGCAGTTCTCTTTGTAGCTCCTGCTGGGTACTGGCT
>NW_006297573.1:872652-892290 GCF_000327345.1 Myotis davidii
GAGTGTGCGGGGGGTGGGAAAAGACTGGACAAAAATCGTACACCTATGGATGAGGACAGTGGTGGGGCGGGGAGGTAAGGGCAGAGGGTGGGGTGGGAACTGGGTGGAGGGGAGCTATGAAGGGGGAAAAAGAGGAACAACTGTAATAATCTGAACAATAAAGATTTATTAAAAAAAAATTATCAAAGGTTCCTGCATCCAAACTGTCAGACCACATGAGGGTAGAATGAGATGAAGAGTACTGACAGGCATTGAGCAAAGACAGACATATGGGCCAAGTAAGTGAAAAAGGAATACATATTACAAACAAAACAATATACTTGTGATGATAGCAGTTATAATTATTTCTAGTTAAAAAATTTAAATACCTGTAATAGGTCTTAGTCTCCGTAAAACAGAAGATGGCCTTCTCATATCGGCAAGGAATTTGTACAGATCTTCATCACTTAAGCGGTCTCCTTCCTGATTTTAAAAACAAAGGAAAAATTATTTGATAAAATAAATATGGTAGATTTAAAATATTGCTTGTTAATAATCCTGCCCTTTTTCCTTCATTTGAGTCAGAGTGAAAAGTAAATTTTATATTATCGTGATTAAAAATCAGTATGCGGACTTATTTCCTTTTTTATGCTTTCAAATTTTATTGAGTTATGATACTGCTATCTGTTTTTAAATTTTATATATTTATTTATAGCCCATTATGTTTATAAGGTATCACAGGGAACTCTAAAATATGGAAAATCAATACAAATTAGAGATAGATGAAAAGGATTAAAAAAAGAGTATTGATATAAAACAGATATACATATAATGACATTCTTAAAAACTTATAACACTTGAGTTTATATTTGTCTTTTCAATTGTATATCACCAAGTCTCTCAAATGCAAAATATAAAGCACTGACTAAATTTACAAGAGGAAAGAAGCAGTAACAAAAACTTCTCTTGAAATAAGTGAAATAAGCCAGTCAATGAAGGAAAAATACCACATGATCTCACTCATTCATGGATAATTGAGACCATTATAAACTTTTGAACAATAATAGATACAGAGGCAGAGCTGCCTCAAACAGATTGTCAGACTGCAGCGGGAAGGCCGGGGAGGGTTGGTGGGCGGGAGATAGGGGGGTAAGAGATCAACCAAAGGACTTGTATGCATGCATATAAGCATAACCAATGGACATAAGACACTGGGAGATAGGGGAGGCTAGGGGACTGTCTAGGGCGGGGGGGGGAAAATGGACACATATGTAATACCCTTTGTAATAAAAAATTAAAAAAAAAAAGAAAGAAAGTATAACTATCTTGATATTAAACCAGAAAGAAAAAAAATGAAAAGACCTCCATCCTGGGAAAAGCGACAAACCAAACCAAACCATACCTAATTAATAAAAATTTTTTAATTTAATATAATGTTTTACAATTAAAATAGGTAGGGATTAATTTTGTTTTTTAATTTAAGAGTTAGTTTTTAGAGTTTATTAATCTAAACCTCCTGCATTTAATACCTTAGTGGTTTTAAAGCATAGTTCATGTCGTCTTTTTATCTTAAATAGGGTTATGGTTACTTTACTACTATGAGCTCACCCTGAGCTACATATTCCACCTGCTCACTGCTATATTCTGAACAGGATACAGAATTGCTCATCTTTTATCCCACTATCTAGAAAAGTGATTTTTACTTTCCAAAAGGCTAGAGGTTTTTGTTAATACTTTTATAAATAGTTTTTAGTTTTATTGAGTTATGGTTACCAAATTTGACTCTATGAAGATTTTTTCAGTGACCTAACATATAATTAATTATTACAAATGTTCTATCAGTTGCTAAAACAGTATATTCTCTCCTTTTGAATACAGAATTAAATGCATCCTTAAATGGTTCTTATTTATAACTAGAGGCCTGGTGCACAAATTCATGCACATTGAAAGGAAATTAATTAGAAGAAATATTTTAGAGGCTAGGGAGGGACTACAGGAGACTGGCTCCAGGGTACATCCGGCCAGTCTCACCCACTCCCGATCCACCAGACCCCAGTAGCAAGCTACCCATTGGAGCGTCGGCCCCCTGGTGGTCAGTGCACATCATAGCGACTGGTCAGTGGAACACTTAGCATATTAGGCTTTTATATATATAAATACATTAAGATTATCTTTAGATTCAATTATTTCTGTCTATTTAACCTTTTAAATTGATTATACTATTGACCTCCATTCTTTTCTCCACATCTGTTTCCATACCTTTTGTTAGGTGGGACATTAACTCCCTCCCCAGGCTTGTGTTGGCCAATAAGCAAAGATGATGCAGAAACTTCAAAAATATTTGCACAACTGAGCTTGCCCTCCCTCTTAAACTTCAGCCACTACTATGAGAACATTATCAAGCCAGCCTGCTAGATGATGAGAGTACAAATTGAGAAATATGAAAGAGGTCTGTTATTTCTGTCTTCCCAAAAGTCAGCCTAGATCAGCTGACCCCAGTCAACCTCTATACATGTGAATGAACCTAGCTGACAAACCCTTCTCCACAGTGCTGGTTTACTGTTGTGTACTCCTAAAGCAACAACTTACACACATTTTAGTAAGTAGAAAAAATGCCCTTAAAACTAATGTGTGAATTTTATTTTTAAATCTCCATGTATTCCTAATAACTTTAGCTTGTCACATTTAAAATCTGTACATAAGCACTGATTACTATATCCCAATCATAAGTAGTAATTGCTCATCAATTAGCAAAACAAAACAAAAACAAAAAGCACCTGCTTTTGTTTCTCATTTAGGAAAAAATTGTGCCTTTAATTCTACCTTATTAAAATTATAATCTCTGCTTTTTACTTAATTTGCATTTGCCTGATATATAATATTCTAGCTATTTAAAAATACTTATAAAAATTGTACATACTAATAGTTTAAAAAATTACAGAGCTCTACAAAGTCAAGTGTTAATGCTTCCCATTGCTCTATGTCCCCAGCAATCGTTGCTTTTTAAGTTTCACAAGTAATTTGTGCTAGTTTCGGGTTACTGGTCTCCAGTACATGGTGAATACTCAAAAAGTATTTGTTGGATAAATACGTAGGTGGGTAGAATGATGCTCAATACATGGTGAATGCTCAATAAAGTACCTTTGAATAAATAGGTGGGTAGGTGGATGGATAACTGGTTGATTTGAGTTTACAATACCAATTCAATGATAAAGCAGCTGAAGAAATGCAAAGAAGAGCTGTGAAAATAGCAGAAGTGATGTAGCAGCTGAAGAAGCATAAAAAGAGAAAAATGTCATAGTTGCAAGGTTGTGTCATTGTACCAGGTAAATCTACCACTCTGTTTCCATAGCTACACTTGGCTATTACCTCATCGAAGTAACACTGAGGCCTTTTCTAAACTCTTTCTTGTACTACAATCTATATATATAAAAGCCTAAGCGACCATACGACTGTCCGACGGGTAACTATGACATGCAATGACCACCAGAGGGCAGACGCTCAACCCAGGAGCTGCGTTGACTTGGCAGCTGTGGTTCTCAGGTGACACACCCAGAACCAGAGAGGAGGGAGCCTGATTCTGGGGTGCATCACCTGAGAACAGCCCTCTCACAATCTGGGACCCCTCAGGGGATGTCGGAGAGCCAGTCTCGGCCCAATCCCCAGAGGCCAGGCCAAGGGACTCCACTGCATCCGTGCATGGGCCTCTAGTTCATAATAAAAAGACCCTTACCACTTCAGACACTCCTTACCTGCTTTATTTTCCATCTGAGTGTCTCAGAGCAGTTGCCTATGAATACTATTGATAGATAATTGTGAAAGGCACTTCAAGTACATTGTTATCTGTCAACTCATGGCACATCCTGCCCTAAAATCTAGCCTTCTCAAGTTATAAGGTATCAGAAAGCCAGGATTTCCTCCCTATATTTAGAATAACATCTTAAAAGGAGGAATTTTGAGAGAGTATTTTGCATTTTTCTTTAATCTGCTCTAAAACACGTGAATGGTTCTTCTCCAGTTTGTCACACTAATAAAAATTTTCTTCCATTCTTATATGGTTCTGGTTATTTGCTTACTCAAGACAAAGGCTTTCAAATTTTTCTGATCTTGGTTCACATTATAAAATTAATTTTACTTCAAAATCCAGTATGCATACACTCACAAAAAAACTAAGGGGAATAAAGCTCACTGAAGCAGTAGAATATAGATGTGGAGGACTGATTCTGATGCATTATTAGACAATGTCACTATTTTAAATAAAATGATAAAACAGATATATATGTAACTTATTTTTATTTTATATTTTATTTTTATTCTTAATTATTTTAAATTTCTTGAAATTATAATCAATTATTATATGTGCATATACATTCACAATTTTTTTGAAACCAAAAGAAATTTACAGACAAATAACTCCCTAGAATTCCTACATGACAGAACAATACCTGCTTAAAAAAATTTGTGACTGTGAGTGTAGCAGGTCGAAAGCTGGTCAGGTTACAAGCATCATCTCCACTTGTTGTCCTTTCAAGTGATCGTCTGCCAACAATACTAGAATTCCTCCTCTCTGACCAAGACCCTTTTCGTTCTACGAAGAAAAAAAAAGTAAAATATTCATTTTTATAATGTTTAAAAAATTTGTTTTAAAGCAGCTTTCCAAACAGGGTGGAAATCCACTTTGGTTGAAAATAACCACTTAGCATATTGACTATAGTAGAAGAATTTCACTTCTGGGGAGATCAGTAAGGAAATATTACACCTAAATCTTCTGATTCTCTTTAAAATTCTCCAATGTAAAAAAAAGGTAATTACCACACAAAGATTATGCATATGACCAAAGATGAGCTAAGAAGAACAGACATAGAGGAACTATAAATTTTAGTGACTATATATGGTCCCTCAGTCTTATAGCACTTGTATTTGAAACTTTCATTCAAAGTTTTGCAAGATAACCCTACTATTCAAACCCAATAAAATAATTATGTTGAAGACTTAAAACTATAAACAAACTAGACCTACCAGACATCTACAATATACTCCACTAAACAAAAGGCAAATGCGCATTCTTCTCAAGCACACATAAGACATTCTCCAAGACAGATTATATATAGGTATATCTTGTTTTATTGCTCTTTGCTTTATTGCACTCTACAGATATTAGATTTTTCACATATTAAAAATCTGTGGCAACCCTGCATTGAGCAACTCTATTGGTGCCATTTTTTCAATAGTATTCGCTCAATTTGTCTCTGTTCACATTTTGGTAATTCTCACAATATTTCAAACTATTTTTTTTAATCCTCACCCAAGGATATTTTTCCATCTATTTTTTAGAGAGAGTGAAAGACAGAGAGAAATATCGATGTGAGAGAAACATCAATTGGTTGTCTCCTGCGCATGCCCTGACCAGGGCCCAGGCTGAGGAGAAGCCTGCAACCAAGGTACATGCACTTGACTGGAATCGAACCCAGGACGCTTTGGTCCACAAGCCAATGCTCTATCTACTGAGCCAAACCAGCTAGAGCTATTTCAAACTTTTTCACTGTTATTATATTTGTTATGGTAATCTGTGATCAGTGATCTCTGATGTTATTATTGTAATTGTTTTGGGGCATCACAAACTTGAGAGCAAACTTCATAAATGTGTGTTCTGATTGTTCCACTGACGGGTTGTTCTCCTATCTCTGTCCCTCTCTGAGAGACCCCAATTCCCTGAGACACAACAATACTGAAATTGGCCAAATAATAACCCTACAATGGCCACCAAGTATTCAAGTGAAAGAAAGTCCTATGTTTCTCATTTTTAATCAAAAGCTATAAATGATTAAACTTAATGAGGGAATGTTGAAAGCCAAGATATGCTGAAAGCTAGGCCTCTTGCACCAAAGAGTCGGCCAATTTGTAAATGCAAAGAAAAATTCGTGAAAGAAATTAAAAGTGCTGCTCCAGTGGCCGAAGCCGGTTTGGCTCAGTGGATAGAGCGTCGGCCTGCGGACTGAAAGGTCCCAGGTTCGATTCCGGTCAGGGGCATGTACCTGGGTTGCGCGCACTTCCCCGGTGGGGGATGTGCAGGAGGCAGCTGCTCGATGTTTCTCTCTCATCGATGTTTCTAACTCTCTATCTCTATCTCTCTCCTTTCCTCTCTGTAAAGAATCAATAAAATATATTAAAAAAAAAAAGTGCTGCTCCAGTGAACACACAAAAGATAAGAAAGCTAAACAGCCTTATTGTTGATAAGGTGAATATTTTAGTGGTCTGGATAGAAGATCAAACCATCCACAATATTCCCTTCAGCTAAAGCCAAATCCAGAGCAAGATCCTAACTCTCTTCAAGTCTATGAAGGCTGAGAGAAGTGAGGAAGATGCCGATGAAAAGGTTGAAGCTAGCTGAGGCTAGTTCATAGGCTTAAGGAAAGAAGCCATCTTTCATAACATGAAAGTGCAAGGTGAAGCAGCAAGTGCTGATATAGAAGCTGCAGCGTTATCCAGAAGATCTAGCTAAGATAATTAATGAAGGTGGCTACACTAAACAGATTCCCAATAGAGACAAAACAGCCTTAGGTTAGCAGATGCTATCTAGGACTTTATAGCTAGAGAGAAGTTAATGCCTGGGTTCAAAGCTTCAAACCCTGACTCTCTTGTGAGGGGCTAAGGCAGCTGGTGACCTTACATAGAAGCCAGTGCTCATTTGCCATTCTAAAGTCCTAGGGTCCTTAAGAATTATGCTAAACTACTCTGCCTGTGCTCTATAAAAGGAAGAGCAAAGCCTGGATGATAGCCTACATGATTCACTGAACATTTTAAGCCCACTGTTAAGACCTATTGCTCAGAAAAAAATATTCCTTTCAAAATATACTACTCATTGACAATGCACCTGGTCACCCAAGAGCTCTAATGGAGATGTACATTAATGTTTTCATGCCTGCTAACACAACATCCATTCTGCAGTCCATGGATCAAGGAGTCATTTCAACTTTTAAGTCTTTTTATTTAAAAAATACATTTCATAAGGATATATCTGCCACAGTGATTCCTCTGATGGATCTGGGCAAGTAAACTGAAACTTTCTGGAAATGATTCACCATTCTCGATGTCATTAAGAACAATACAGATTCATGAGAAGCAGTCAAAATACCAACGTTAACAGGAATTTGGAAGAAGTTGATTCCAACCCTTACTGATGACTTTGAGTGGTTGAAGATTTCAGTGGAGGAAGTAACTGCAGATGTGATGGAAATAGCAAGAGAACTAGACTTATTGGAGCCTGAAGAAGTGACTGAATTGCTGCATCTCATGATAAAACGTTAACAGATGAGGAATTGCTTCTTATGGTTGATCAGAGAGAGTGGTTTCCTGAGATAGAACTGACTCCTGATGAAGATGCTGTGATGATTGTTGAAATGACAACAAAGGATATAGAAATTATATAAACTTAGGTGATAAAGCAGCAGCAGGGTTTAAAAGAACTGACTCCAATTATGAAAGAAGTTCTGTAGGTAAAATGCCATCAAACAGCATCACATGCTATAGAGAAATCATTGGCAAAAGGGTCACTTAATGTAGCAAATTTCAGTGCTGTTGTATTTTCAGAAATTGCCACAGATACCCCAACCTTCAGCCGCCACCACTCTAATCAGACAGCAGACATTAACAATGAGGCAAGACTCTCCACCAGCAAAAAGATCACAACTCATTGAAGGCTCAGATGATGGTTAGCATATTTTAGCAAGAAAGTATTTTTAATTAAGTTATGTACGTTGTTTATTTAGACATAATGTTATTTCATACTTAACAGACTAGTACAATGGACCATTATTCAGCAATAAAAAATGAAATACTGACATATGCTATAGCACAGATTAACTTTAAAACATTATACTAAGCAAAAGAAGCTAGACACAAAAGACTAGATATTACGTAATTCTATTGATATGAAATGTCTGGAACAAGAAAATCCATACGACTTACTGGTAAGTAGATTTGAGGTTGTTTAGTGTTGGGTTTGGGGATTTGGGGAGAATGGAAAATGACTGCTAATGACTATGAAAGCATTCCACAATTAGATTGCAATGATGGTTGCAGAACCTTGGGACTACATTAAAAAAACACTGAATTATACACTTAAAACAGGTGAAATGTATGGTATGCAAATTACATCTCAATAAAAGCTGGTAAGGTTTTAACAAAAGGCAAAAAAAGAAACCATTGTATGCCTCCTCACATTGCAAAGTCTACACATAAAACAAGCTTATCTAAGAAAAAAGAAAAAAAATTATATATTTAGAAACATTTTATATAAAACACTCTTACCTCCAGTACTAATTTCTACCTCTGTAGAATCTCTTTCCAAACTCCCAGCACTGCTAACAATATTCATTAAATGGATCGCAGTCCAAGCAAAAGGCATGCGATATTTTCCAAGTCTTTGGCAAAACTGATCAGCTTGACTTTTCAGCTTCTCCAATTTTTCCTTATTCTGCAAAACAAAACTTTGTACATTATATGATTATGCTCAAAGAAATGAATTAAAGGCTATTTCATAATAAATAAAGACAGTTTAAAAAGTCTCAATTTTCAACAAAGATGTAAAAACAATCTGTGCCTTTCAGAGATCAATTAACAGTGTACTACCTTAACCACTGAACAACCTTAACCTGTTCTACAAATCTATGTACAGAATAAGTCTTCGACATTTTTGTTTGAAATTATCTCATCTCTGGAGAAAAAAGAGCAAGTGTCAAATATGTTTATGTATTTTAAGTACTATTTTATGAAAGGAAACATAACTATGTTTCCAACTGCAAACTATAAAATATTCTAAGTTATAACTCATTAAATTTAAATACTCTAAAAAATATGGAAGCACTTGAGCCAATTTAAAATAGTCCCTAACTTAGAGCAAACATGAGGTGGGAGTGTAGGGCACAAATATGCCAATAATAAGCCAAGAGTAGTAATAAATGAAGCAAAGAAAAGTATGATAAGAGTATTAAATCCTGGAAAAAGACTAATGGTACAAACAGTACATGCCTACCTGGAAGACATCCTGAGGCTGGCTCAACTTTTAGGCTATTCCTGAACAAACACTAAGGCGACCTGCAATATCCAACCAATGGTCCAAGAGTGAAAACCCACACCAAATTCCTCACATATTCTTCTATACAGTTTGTCTATTGGTGTGGTTTACTCTAATGACAGTTCCCTACCTGAAGACTCAGAGCTGGGAAAAGATGGACAGATAGCTAAATGGCATCACTTTTACTGCTATTCCTAGTATACCTTAAAAATAGGTTCTTGCTTTAAAAGCCTAGCTATAAAGTATACTTAATTCTATCAGCTTATGTAAATATGTAAGAAGAAATGTGGAATAAGCTGCTATAATACCTATGAACTCCATATAACAGAGCAAATTTAATTTGTAAAATGACAACCTGGGAAAGCCTGAATACTTTAATGCTGCTTTCAACCAGATAGCCAGGGATCAGAGAAGATTATCATGTGTTCAGATCTACTTATAATAGCAGAAAAGGCTCAGCTCTTGTTCTGAATCTCAGAAAAACAGAAAGTAAAACATTTTCTAGTTTGTCAAATATTTCTCAAGGATACCTCTCCTGGGTGTTTCCAGTATTAAATGAAGTGTTCAAAGAACCAAGATCACCTGTTAT
This sequence comes from Myotis davidii, assembly GCF_000327345.1. NCBI lineage: Eukaryota > Metazoa > Chordata > Mammalia > Chiroptera > Vespertilionidae > Myotis > Myotis davidii. The sequence goes on from NW_006297573.1 coordinate 882,297, forward strand.
TCCTATAGCTAACTCAGGGCATCTGGAATTTGGTACCAATTATTTTTGCTTTAGAAGTTTATCTAAATTCTAGAAATTTGTTATTTGATGACAAAACAGAGGTTATATTTTCTATTTTTAACACATTCTTAATTATCTATAGCTTAGACAGAGGCCTAGGATATTTCTGTTTTGCTAGGAAACGTTCAATCAATATCACTATTCTGTATATATAAGAAAAATCATTTAGGAATTAAACTGAATTAGCTTTCTACAAAAAAAATAATTTAAATAATCAATTAATGGTGAGAGATATTTTAAAGAATAGCACAATATATGACACAAGTGAGGTGACAAAGCAAATAAAGAAACTGAGTAGGATAATAGAAAAAAATGAATTAAATTTATTAGTATGCTTTATATAGTAGTTTCCCAAATAATAATTTGGGAGATTAGAGATAATTTAGGGTTGGGTTTGGGGGAAATGGGAGTGAATGGCAATAAATACAAAAGTGGGGGAAATGAGAGGCATGATATTCTATACCTTGGTGGCATCTGCTTCTTTGAAAATCATATATGGTTCTGCACACTCTCCAATGTCTCCTTGCTGTAGGACTTTTTCTAACTGTCAAAGGCAAAAATTAAAGATTAAACTTTTTTTAAAAAAGCTATCAGTATGGAATGCAAGGATGATTCAACATATAAAAATTAATCAATATAATAAAATCACATGATCATCTCAATTAATACAGAAAAAGCACTGAACAAAATTCAATATACTTTCATGAAAGAAACATTCAACAAACTAGGAATTTAAGAAAGCTACCTCAACATAATCAAGCCCTTATGTGCAAAGCCCGCAAGATAACATAATACTAGGTGTTAAAAGACTTAAAACTTTCCCTCTAAGATCAGCAACAAGATAGGGATGCTCACTTTTGCCAATTCTATTCAACATAGTAATTAGAAGACTGAGTCAGAGCAATTAGGCAAGAAAAAGAAAACACATTCAAATTAAAAAGGAAAAAGGAAAATTATCTCTTTGAAGACATGATCTTTTATACAGAAAACCCTAATATTTCACTCATGCGCACGCACACACACACACACACACCCACACACACTCTTTAGAACTTAAAGGAATTTAGCAAAGTGTCAGATACAAACCATGCAAAAATAAGTTGTATGTCTATACACTAAAAATGAGCAATTTGAAAAGGAAATTAAGAAAATAATTCCATTTACAATAATATCAAAAAGAATAAAATACTGAGGAACTAATCAAGAACTGAAAGGCTTGTATTTTGAAAACTATAAAACAGTGATAAAAATAAATAAATAAAGGAAACACAAATAAATGGCAAAACATCTTGTACTCATGAACTGGAAAACTTAATGTAATTACGATGTCAATACTACCTAAAACAATCTGTAGATTTAATCAAAATCACAATAATGGGGTGTTTTTATGTTTGTTTGTTTTTCCAATAGTCAAAACAAGCTTTAAAAATAGGAAAAAAGTTGGAAGCTAGAAGCCTCAAACTTCTTGATTTCAAAACTTAATATAAAGTTACATTAATCAAAACAGTGTGGTACTGGCATAAAGATATACCTATAGATCAATGTAGTAGAATAGAGCCCAGAAATAAACCCTTGTATATATAGTTAAGTAATTTTCAACAAGGGTACCAAGACCATTCAATGAGAAAGAGAGTCTTTTCAACAAATGGTGTTAAAAAAACAACAACACCTGAATGTCCAATTGCAAAAAATAAAATTATACCTTTACCTTATGTTATACAAAAATTAATTTGAAATGAATCAAAGACCTAAACATAGACCTAACACTATAAAACTCTTAGAAGAAAAAATAAAGAACACGACTATGTTTTCTTGGATTTGAGACCAAAAAAAAAAAGCACATTCAATTAAAGTAAAAGTAGATAAACTGGACTACATCAAAATTTAAAACTTTTGTGCTTCACAGGACACAACCAGCAGTGTAAAAAGACAAGAAATGAGAGAAATCATACATATATATCATAAGGAGTTAATTCCCAGAACAGATTTTTTAAAATACCATAACAACAAAACAATAATAATTTGATTATTAAATGTGAAAAGGACTTGAGTAGACATTTCTCCAAGGAAGCTATACAAATGGCTAACAAGCATACGAAAGGATGTTTAAACCACTAATCATTAGGAAAAAGCAAATCAAAAGCACAATAAGATCATCTTACACCCAACAGAATTGCTACTCTCAAAAATAAATATACAACAAATATTGGCAAGGATATAGAAAAACTGGCACCCTTGGCCGCTACTAGTGAACTGTAAAATGGTGCATCCACTATGAAAAGCAGAACAAAGATTCCTCAAATATTAAAAATAGAACTACCATGCAATTCAGGAAATCTATTTCTGGGTATATACCCAATAGAATTGAAAGCAGTTGTTTGACCAAATATCAGACTAAATGTTGCTGTATAGGTATTTTTTAGAGATGATTAACACTTAAATCAGTAGACTGAGTAGAGTAGATTACCCTCTATGATGTGGGTGAGCCTCATCCAATTAGTTAAAGGTCACAGAGCAAAAAATGAGGTTTCTCAAAAAAGGTATTCTCAAGACTACTTGGCTGAGTTTCTAGTATGTTGCTCTGTGGGATTCAAACTCAAGACAACAACTCTTTCCTGAATTTCCAGCCTGCCTGCCTGCCATACAGATTTCAGACTTGCTAACCCACAGCCAAATCCTTTCTTTCTGTGTGTGTGTGTATGTGTGTGTGTGTGTGTGTGTGTGTATGCAGGCGCGCGTGTGCGCGTGCACTCACAAACACACACACACACACACACACACACACACACACATATGCGTCCATCCTACAGGTTTGTTTCTATGGAAAACCCTGACTGATATAGTCCCTAATTCAAGAAAAAATTAAGTAGCACCTACAGTTTATGTTAAAGAATATTAAGATGAAAAAATAATAAAGGCAAAATCTGTGCCCATAAAAAGCTGCACCACTGATAGAGAGATGAGTATACAGACACTACACAAATAAACAAATACATTTAACACTAGAGACCCAGTGCACGAATTCGTGCACAGGTGGGATCCCTTGGCCTGGCCAGCAATCGAGGCCAATTGGGCCCGACTGGCCAGGGGAAGGGACCGCGAGAGGTTGGTCAGCCGTGAGAGGTTGGCTGTGGGAGCACACTGACTACCAGGGAGCAGCTCCTGCGTTGAGCATCTGCTCCCTCGTGGTCAGTTCGCGTCATAGCGACTGGTCGTTCAGTCATTCGGTCGCTTACGATTATTTATTTAGATTATTCTCACCTTTATTACAAGAAAGACATCTTGGGAAGGATAAGTGATAGAAAAAATAGCTGATCTTGCCAGGGTGGTAATGGCAGCAGGTGGTACATGTGGACGTAGCAATCCTTTCATCTGCTCAGAATTAAGGTCAAAATAAAAGTTTTCTGAAATCTAAAAAATATAATCATGTCAAATTTTTAAATCTGTACATTTTATAAAAACTCACAAAAATCATACATCTCCAACCTTAAACTATTACAGATATTAAAATAATATACTATAACATACAGTTTATCATATATGTCACTGATCATTCTTTACATGTCTAAATCCAAAGAAATGTACAAACTATTTGCAAAATATAATACAATAAACATAGTCTAAAGAAGCATATCCCAAACTTTTCTGATTAGAAATGTAACCTCTAATACAATATACAAAGAAATTATTATTGAGATGAATTATCCCAAATTGTCTTTAAAAATTATATGAACAATATCTCAGCAGTTTTGATTTAGCAAATACAAGTTGCTCAAGCAAAGTTCCACTGCAGAAAACCGTAATATTTTGACAGCAGAAGTCACTGAAGGCACTTCAAGTTTCTACTACACTTCAGGCTTAGAATATACAAGCAAGGAATGCTGTGATAAGACAGCCTTCTGTAAATGATGATGGTAAAACTAACAGCAGTATTTAAGACAGAGTATTTAAAATATACATAAATTATCTGTTGTAGTAAGAAATTGAAAATTATGTCAACAAAAACTCACTGTTATCATCATTGCTACCTTTAATAGATTGCCTAAAATGCTTTTCTTGTAGTATCTTTTCTTGTTTTTAAATTAAAAGTTGCTTCTGCTACTGGCTTTTAAACTCTTTCAATGAAATAAAATCTAGGTATCAACTAAATTATTTCATAGTAAGAATATATTTAACAAGTATTAAATTTCCATTTTTCTTTGTAAAATATCCATCTTTAATAATTCTCAAAAAATTTTTACTTATTTATCTTATAAAACAACTTAAAATCAGGTTTCTGAAATCTATTATGTTTAAATCATACAACCTTACCTTTTTCTTTTCCTTTACATCATATAAAGCCAAACTTGCAAAAATGGGTTCAATTTCAATCTCAAACCTTTAGGAAGAAAAACAATGAAGTAGTTTAAAAATAAATATAATATACATAATTGGCTAGAAATTCTCATTCCAAAAATAATCTCAGTATCTTGTACTTTTCTACATCTGTGCTACACCATCTATGCTACCCCGCTTCTTCCTGAAACACTTTTCCAGGCATATCTTTCAATTTATATCAACCATTACCTCCTCTAGGTAATATTCCTTAATTTCTCCAGCTATAAGTAATCTCTGCCTAAAAGCTCATGGCATTTAATCCTACCAGACCTGAGGCCCTGAACCTAACTGTCCCCTATACCTGGGCTCCTGAGCATTAAAGAGAAAAAATCAACATGATATAGAAAAATGTTAGTTACATGCAAACAAGTGGTTAGAATAAGATGGAACTTGGAGACATTGTAGAAAATAGGTCTACCTTTCATCTAGCGCCAATATTCCACCTTTGTGTGGAAATTACCAAAAAATCGGTACAGCAGTCTAGTAGGGTTAAGTCCACTTTCTGACACTAAGTACTTACTTAACTATAATTTAGTTATTTGTGTATGTAGATATGTAAGACTTTAAATAAACTTTTAAAAGTAAAGACCTAATGTTTTCTTTTTCAGTTTGTAAATCACATATTCAATGTAAGAAAAATTAGGATACATAAATATATTTGGAAGAAAATGGGAGCATCCAAAACTTCAAAACATAGAGAACCATAATTAACAGTTTAGTGCCTATCCATCCAGACTTTTCTCTATGTATAAATGCACTTATTAAATGGATTACTTTTTTAAATACAGAATGTCACTGTATACATATTTTACAGTCTGATATTTTAGAGATATACTAAAGGCCCAGTGCACAAATTTTGTGCATGGGTTGGGGGGAGGGGTCCCCTCAGCTTGGCCTGCACCCTCTCCAATCCGGGACATCTGACTGCCAGTTTAAGCCCAATTCCTGTGGGATAGGGCCTAAACCAGCAGTGGGATATCCCTCTCGCAATCCGGGATACTGGCCCCTAACCACTCACCTGCCTGATCTCCCCTAACCATGCTGCCTGCCTGATCGCCCATAACCACTCTGCCTGCTTGCCTGATGCCCCTAATTTCTCCCCTGCCTGCCTTATCCCCCTAACTGCTCTTCCCTGCCGCCCTGATCACCCTAACCGCTCTCCCCTGCTGTACTGATCCCCCTAACTGCTCTCCCCTGCTGGCCTGATCGCCCCTAACTGCTCTCCCCTGCCGGCCTGATTGCCCCTAAATGCCTCTTCCTCAGCCCTGCCACCATGGCTTTGTCCGGTAGGACGTCCGGTCTAATTAGCATATTTGGTCTTTTATTAGTATAGATTCCCATGACAAATATTAATCTCACTATCATTTTAAATGCTAGCTTACTAATTTTAATTACTTATTTTATAACTATGTGTAAGTTGAGATGTCTAATTGACTTCCACAAACAATGGCTTACATTTAGTAAGCACTCAATCAATATTTGCTGATGAAATAAAATAGAAAGTTAATAAAATGGTAGAGCAGTGGTTATCAACCAAGGACTAATTTGTGTCCAAGGAGAAATCTGGCAATGTCTGGAGATATTTTTGGTTATTATTATTACTGACATTTATTGAGCAGCGGCCAGGGAGGTGGCTAACCATTTTATATTATATACGAGAGCCCCAGACAAAAATGTCAATAATGCTCATTTTTTTTATCATATGACTATCAGTCAAAGTTCTTAGAGGAGAAAAACAACTTATTTTTATTGGATTAAGAGTTTAATAAAAAGCCATTTACAAAGAATTGGACATAACTTAGGGGAAACAATTACAGAGTGCTATTCCCTGGAATAGCAACATCAGCAGCTCATTACCATCCCCTGACCTAAAGGAAAATGTGCAAGTGGTAACCAAACTTAGAAAAAATAGCTCTATGAAGGACCCTTCACAAAAAAATGTGGCCCTGGGGACAGGGTGACAACTAATCGATGTGATCTAGCAGGGAACGAGTTAAAAAAAACAAGTACCCCAACCTGATCTCACTCTCTTCCACCCTCTGACTTCCTACTGATGCCTCTCTTAGCAGACCCCAACCAGATGCCAAAAGAATAAGGGTCTTGGTGATACTGGGTACATGGGTAAGCCTCTACTAGGCATCCTTTATAATACTTGACAATGCTAGTCTTTTTGAATTATCTGTCTTTTCTTAGCCATTCCAGTGGGTAAATGGTATCATACTGGATTTTCAATATGCATCCTTTCATGTTTAATTAAACACATAAAGCCTTAGCTTTCAAAGGAAGAAAACTGCCTATGTTATCTAAACACAGAAGTGGCCCATCCTTATGAATCACTTCTTTCAAAAAGCTCTATGAATTGAAACTTCTTTTTTCATAAGTCAGAACTAATAACTAACTGATAATATTAACATGATAGAGTAAAAAGAGCATAGGTTGCATAATGAGTATGCTAGTTAACCTCTGCTAATGCTTTTGAACCCTGGTTTCCTCATTTGTAAAATGAAGAAAATAGTATCTACCTTACAGAATTACTCTGAAGACAGCATGAAACGAAACAAGAGAAAGCATTTTGTGAAGCAGAATATAAATGTGAATATATATTGAACTTTTTTAAAGAAGGAAAAAAATATGTACTTCAAAAAAACAAAGCCTACCATGTGACAAAAGTACAATCAATTCTTTAATGAAAAAGATACGTTGTCTTTATATTCCTCACACCAAGAAATTCTTCTCAGAAGAATGCAATAAACAAAAGTATGCAGTAAACAAAATGAATACTCACTTGAGTGATAAACATTTTACAAGAAGTCTTTGACCAAAATGTTCTTTGGGAACATCAGGAATGCTAAGTCGTTCTATTGGTTCTTCCTACAAATTGACAAGCAACACCAAAATGAACCTGCTTATCATATTTCAACCTTCACAATTTCTTTAAAAACTTATTTTATTAATTTAGTACTTTTAGTCTTTACAATTGAACACAAAATAGAATGACCTATTTATTCTAGAACTGGATCGTAAGTGAGCTAAATTCACAAAAATTACTCATTAAGAATAAATTCACTACAATAAAAAGTATGCTTCATTTATAAAGAGTATAGCTATGGCTCAGTTGTGATTTATTCCCTACATTATTATACTATGCTATATGTAATTCATACTCCCAAAATGTCTATTTCATAATTACTTGCTTCTTTATTCCCAAATAACTATACCTCATCTGGTGATGGATGCAAAGCAAAGAGTTCCTTGTGACGGTTTGATTTCCTTTGGTCATCATTCTGACGGTCTATTTCTTCATTTGGAGTTCGATCAAGTAAATTGGGAAGCAGAGCATCAGGAAGTGAATTTTTCAAGTCAAAAATACTGCAGGCCCAGCTACCCCTTGGAGTATCATCTATTGACATTGAACGTCTTTTAAGATCATCCTGTCATGTAAAATATTAAAAATAAATATATGAATTAATGAATAAAACAAACTATTTTAAAATATCATTTTACAGTAATTTCAAAATAAAAGTATTACTTGCTCATCCTGGTAGTTGCTGCCATCTGGAGCTTCATCAGATTCAAACACCTGTTTTGGCAAACCTTTTTGCCTTTCTTTCTGTTTATCTAATGTATTGGGATTAAATCCTGTTCCCAGTTTATGATATCTATTCAAAATAAAACAGTTATGTAAATATCAATTTTTAAAAATGTTCCACTTTTTAATCATTAAATAATAAGCCAAATATTCTCTGAATATTTATTTACATAATAAAGATATACACTAGCAGTTTTGAGTGTGCTAAACAATTAACCAGAGGTTTAAGAAAACTTCCATTCAAAGTTCTTTTAATCCAACTACAGAGCAGGTTATGAGTTTCCAGAAGTAAATCATACTCTCCTTTTCATGACAATCCTATCTAGTAAAGAGGTAATATGCAAACTGACCGTCACTTCAACACACAAGATGGCCACCCCTATGTGGACACAAGATGGCCTGCAGGGGAGGGAAGTTGCGGGGGGACCCAGGCCTGCAGGGAAGGGCAGTTGGGGGCGACCAGGCCAGCAGGAGAGGGCAGTTAGGGGCAATCGGGCCGGCAGGGGAGCAGTTAGGTGTCTATCAGGCTGGCAGGGGAGCAGTTAGGGGCAATCAGGCAGGCAGGCAGGTGAGCAGTTGGGAGCCAGCAGTCCTGGATTGTGAGAGGGATCCCAGATTGGAGAGGGTGCAGGCTGGGATGAAGGACACATACAACCCCCGCCCCGTGCATGAATTTCGTGCACCGGGCCTCTAGTGCATATATAATTTACAGCTATACTTTCAATTCAGAGACTAGATCAGTAAAAATAAAGGATGAGAGAAGCCAGGTTAAAGAATAAAATGAGAGAGGAAAATATATATTGCATTCATAATATAAAAAGGCAAAAAATATATAAAGCATTGAATCTTAAATTTCAAATAGTCAAAATATTTTTGCTCTATCTCATTAGGTATAAAATATCTTAAACAACCTAAAGCTGCAGACTTCTAAAATGAAAACATCAGGATCTACATCACTGTACACATATATTACTTAGTTAACATATATTGTTACACTCTTAAATGAATGTGACCTTCTTTCCTAACAACCCAATATCCAAGAATATCAAGGCGAAACACTAAGATCAAAGAGCAATTACTGTTCCACAGCTCATATAGCCAAACAGGGTAAATTTCTAATTGAAGCAAAAACAATTACGATTACCAGAGGATGATATGGTTTTTGTATCAGACAATTTATGAAATAGTAAAGAATCATATTGAATATGAATCATTCACATCATGTCTTGTTGCTAAAGATATTAAAATAGAAACTACACTGTTATTTATAATTATTATTGTTATTAGTACCACCATTCAAACCACTGTCACCATCAGCTAGTGCCAACTGAGCACCTAATTTTGTACAGTGCCATGGACTTTGACCTTAAGAAGCATTCCCCAACTTGCATAGAAGGCAGTGCTCTATGCTTATATTACTTGTAATAGTGCCCCCAAGCTCAAGTTCAAGTAAAATAAAATGGATATCCCTTTGGGGGAAAAACAGAAACTATACTATATTCACATCACAGCATAATCAAATAAAAGAAAGCATTTGTCTTTGGAAGAACTAAAATAAAGGTACACCATATAGTAATATAAAAGGTGTTATTCAGAAGATGTTTTAACCTTTCATGAAATGGTTAGAGTGCCTTAATTTGTGAGTTGCATATCTAAGCTTACTCTAATAAACCAAAATAGTGTTGCATTCTGCCTCATTTATGTTCTAAGAAACTGAGAATATAAAACTCAAGAGAGCTGAGGAGAATGGCATGATTCATGTTCAATATTCTTTTATATATTACTAGAGGCCCGGTGCACAAAATTCGTGCACGGGGGGTGGGGTGAGTCCCCTCAGCCCAGCCTGCACCCTCTTCAATCCGGGACCCCTCTGGGGATGTCCAACTGCTGGCCTGATCGCCCCTCACTGCCTCTGCATTCCAGCCAGTTGGCCCTAACTGCACCCTCCCTGCCGGCCTGGTCGCTCCT
>NW_006297573.1:892499-893606 GCF_000327345.1 Myotis davidii
CAGTTCAGTGGTTTGGTCATCGCTCGCTAACCACCCTGCCGGCCTGGTCGCCCCATGCAGCCTGCTTGTTCAGTCATTTGGTCGTCCCTCACTAACCCCCCTGCCAGCCTGGTCATAGGCAGCCATCTTGTGAGGGAGTGGGGGTTAATTTGCATATCACCTCTTTATTATATAGGGTCTTTCTGTCCTCTGGTCAATTGCTACAATAAGGCTCTACATAATTACCCATCTAACCATACACATTACCATTTCTAGGACTTCCTGTCGTGGCATTCTCACCCTCATTTATTCTGTTCCAGACACACTGACCTTTTTTCTATTCCTTGAACATTCCTAGCATGCTTCTAATATGAAGCCCTTGCATATACTGTTCTCCCCTCTACCTAATGCACTCTTCGACCAGATATCCAAAGTGCTCACTATTTTAATTCCTTCAGGTCTTTGTTCAAATTCATCTTTATCAGATTACTTACATAAATTAGAAAATTTAGTCCATAATCTTGGCTCTCCCTATCCCCCTCACGCTATGTTTTTTTTCTCCACAAGATTTATGTCCATCAAATCTAGTATATATTATTTATCAGTGTTTGTTTATTGTCCATTGCCCTCATCCCCAACTAGAATGTAAGCTCCATGAGGGCAGAAATTTCATTTTGTTGATTGCTTAGTATAGTGCCTGGCACACACTAGACTCTCAGTTAAGTACTTGATGAATGAGTAAATAAATAAAGTACTTTCGGTCCCTTTCTCCTTTGTGCTGAATTATGGAAGATTTATGTCTTCATCTATTCCACTCTTCCATCACATCTACTCTGCCATTAAGCACATCTGCTGAGTTTATAATATTTTTCATTGAAAAAAATTTTAATTTCCAAAGACATTTGTCTGGCTACCATATCTGTTCACATCTCTTTGAAAATATTAATTATATACTATACTAGAGGCCCGGTGCACAAATATTTGTGCACTCTGAGGAAGGGGGTGGTCCCTCAGACCGGCCTGTGCCCTCTTGCAGTCTGGGACCCCTCGGGAGATAACGACCTGCTGGCTTAGGCCTGCTCCCGGGGGGCGGAGGGCAGGCCCAATCCCTAGGTGCAGCCCCTGGTT
>NW_006297573.1:894190-902199 GCF_000327345.1 Myotis davidii
AAGCTCCCAACCGCTCCTTTTTTTCTTTTTTTTCTCTTTTTTATTCTGGGCCAGCTTTAGCTCTGAGGCCTCGGCTGCTGAAAACAGGTTTCTGGCCTTTGTTTACCGTCTGTATTTGATACAATGTTGCGGTCCGGCTGGCTGAAGCTCCACTGAGTAAAGCAGGTTTCTGGGGTATTTTTAGCTTCTTTATTCGCAACATATTGCTTAGAGTTGCAGCTGAGAGGCCGGCAAGTCAGGCGGGGAACGTTGGAGTTCTCGGTCACTGAAGCAAGCAAGCAAGCCTCCCTGTTGGCATCAGCTGCCTGGCTGCCGGCCGCCATCTTGGCTGCCAGTTAATTTGCATATCTCGGCCCTACTCTGTGAGTGACAGGGGGATTAGCCAATGGGAAGGGTATCGGTCATACGCCAATTACCATGTTTCTCTTTTATTAGTGTAGATACTTATGTGTCCTGATAAGTAGTCCTTTAACTGTTTCATAATTGCTAGTTTTTTATTCATAGTTTCATAATTCTTTTTCAAATGCAACGATTTTCATCAAATACATGGCAATTCTGGGTTCTATACTTACTTTTGAATTTGTATCCCCATATCTGTCTGGAAATACTGTATCTGCTCAACCCAGTCCATATCCAGTAGGTGTGGAGAAGAGGCAAGTCATGCTGCCAGGCAGTCTGTCAGTATCTAGTCTTCTGGGAATAAGGGCTCCTTCTTGCAAGGTTTGGCCTCTCTGGGCACCATACTATCAACTCAAGCCCCCATAAGTGCTGCTCTCTTTAAAAAGGCACATGGTGCAGGGGTTTCTAAGCAAAAAAATGCCAACAGTACCCCAGGCCACTCTTCCACTGCCTATATTCACTGCTTCTGAGCTTCAAACACTATGTACAGGGTGCACGGCAAAAGTAGGTTTACAGTTGTGAGTACAGGAAACACAGAATTTATTTTTGTATTATTATTTCTTAATTATTTTCCATATGAACTGCAAACCGACTTTTGCCCAACCATGTATAGTTCTATATTCCAGGGATACTTTAAAACTTCTAGTCGATTAAAAGTACCCTTTTTGTCTTCCATTTACCACTGCAGATAATAAATAATATCTAGTATAACAAAAAATATGTATAAGCTTTGGAATCTGATGCCCCTATGTTCTAATCTGGCTAACTCACTATTTGGCTGTGGGAGATCAAAGAATTTACTTAACTACTCTGAGCCTAAGCTACTTTTCTGTTGAAACCTTAAATGAGATGAGTACAAAGTGCTCAATAAAATGACCAGCACATAGTAAATAGTCATAAACATTAACTACCTGGCCCTGTTGCCTAAATCAAGGTCAGCTACACCATGATTAAAATTAAGTAGTAAATTCCATAATTCTAGGTTAACATATTTTACAATTAATCTTTTATTAAGATTTCTGATTATAAGTTTCCAACATACAAAAATAGAAGTAAGGACTTTTGAGTTATCTGACAGAGGGACAGTTCTCTTCCCTAAAGTCTAAAAGTTGTCTATTGAAATAGTTATCAAAAGTGTAAGTTCATAAAAACAGCTCTTCTTTAGAAAGAATAAAAGTCGATGCTTTTATTAGGTCACACTGAAACTAAAAAGCGTGTCAGCAGTATCCCCAAGAGTGATGCTTAGCACAATATTAAATCCAGTGAAATAAGACGAGCCATAAGGGCAAAACAATAAGCAATGGAGACATCATTGTTGCTGGAACAACAGCACACAGTACTTCATTTCTGAAAACTACAGAATAGAAGTCATAAAAGAATTCTCCACTATGTCAGTCATCATATTTCCTTTAAAAAAAAAGGCTTAAAAGTCTCATTTGCAAGTAGCAAAATAAAAGAGGTTTTATTTGAAGTTGAGTGTTTTATTATTAAACTATCCTGTTTTCCTACAAGACTGTTGCTTCAATGTATAAAAACAGCACCAGTAAACACAGTATATTATAAAATTAAGACAGTATTATTCATCATTTGACACTGTAAGGACTAACAAAAACTTTCTCCACTGCCAGTCATTTTCAGTGGAAATATCATTAAGTATTTTGACCCAAATCCAGAGACAGATTTAAGGAGTTATAATCCTATCTAATAAAGAGGGAATATGCTAATTGACGCTATTGCAAAGATGGGGGCACCCATAGCAAATAAGGAGGGAATATGCTAAGTGACTGCCACACCCTCAAAGATGGTGGCGCCCACAGCCACAAGATGGCCGGCAGGGAAGGGCAGTTGTGGTCAATCAGGCTGGCAGGGGAGGGCAGTTAAGGGCGATCAGGCCAGCAGGGGAAGACAGTTGGGAGGGACCAGGCCTGAAAGTGAGGGCAGTTGAGGGAAATCAGGCCTGCAGGGGAGGGAAGTTGGGGGAGACCATGCCTGCAGGGGAGGGCAGTTGGGGGCAATGTAGGGTAGCAGTTAGGGGTGATCAGGCAGGAAGGCAGAGGTGGTTAGGGGGGATCGGGCAGGCAGAGGTGGGCAGGGGTGATCAGGCAGGCAGGCAGGCAGGCAGGCGAGCGGTTAAGAGCCACCAGTCCCAGATTGTGAGAGGGATCCCAGACTGGAGAGTGAGCAGGTGGGGCTGAGGGACAACACCCCCCCTCCCCGGGCCCAGTGCATGAATATCGTGCACCAGGTCTCTAGTATTATATAAGGTTTAAGATAACAATGTTATCCTTGAATTACATAAATTTTATAACTAGATTTTACCACCGATAATTCCAGGAATTCTGAATATTGTAACTGTAGCCCAGCCTAAAAATCATAGGGTGTTGTAAAAAGATGCATATTATGTTTATCTGCAATCATTAAAAAGTTAGGGGTATTTCTTCCAGTAGCATTTTTGTAGTTTCTTTTTCCATTGGTATTACTAAAAATTGCTATTTTAAATCTCCTATCCACCACTAATTTCTGACAACTATGCTACTTTATTTAGGTGGGGGGTCCATTTTCACTCCTCACTACTTTTTATGTATTTCTCACATGCTTCTTCACTCATTAGTTCATCTTGTTCTGAAGGGTTACTCAGTGTCAACTTGATCTGCCAACCATCTTCATAACAAGCTTTGTTGGTAAGTCCTGGATTTTCTAGAGCTTCATTAATTTCAGTTATTTCTTCTGACAGAGGAGAACAGGGTTTGCTAGCAGCTGTCACACTTTCCAAAGCACTACACTCATCGTTTGTTCAATTTTGTCCCAATTTCAGGCAGAGTAAAGTATATAACATCTCCCAAAGCTTCCTGTGCAAAACTGCTGACTCCCACTGTTCTAATATCATTTTCTGTTGTTATCCATTCATGTTTCTCTGTGAATTTACACAGGGAAAGTAGACTGGGGCTGGTGCACAGCATCCTGACAGCACCAGCCTTCAGACCCCCAGGCCTCCGTGGTTAGGGCATGGCAGGTGCAAGTTCTGCGCCGCAGGTAACACCATGTTCACAGGAGTCTATTTTATTTCTTAATCTGATGTTATATTTCAAAACTATCCATGAGAAAAATAAATTTTGTGGTAAAATAAAACATTATTTTTTATAAATATTTGCCGGAGGCAAATATCCTTGTTGCTTGACACAGTTGCTGTAGGGAAGAAACATCTGCACAGCATATGTTTCAAGGGACCTGGCATACTGTTCTTAATATATTTGCTCCCCTTCTTAGCGCTATGTGTTCTAACCAAGGCCACTTCCCTGAGAAAGGTTGTTTCCCCATGTGGGGATTTTTCCCTGGAGTTAGGGATTAACAGGACTAAGGAAGGGAATAAATCAGTAAAACCCCTTAACTAAGTACCGGGCAGGTAGTTAGTTACCTTAAGTACGAACAATCACGCTTAAATTACATAATCTTTGCTTAGGATAATCTCCTTCAGTTACTTCCTTCTAGTTTAACAGAACAGTAGAGTAGTGACCTTGGAATGGAGATAACAAACGCCCTAACCTTTGGAATTGAATGGATAGGATTAAAATCAAATGGTATACAGATGTAACAGGAGAATAAAGAGAGACCCTGGCTAGAGAACCTGGCTGGGGAACCTGGCTAGAGAACCTGGCTATGCTGATCATCTGAACGCTGCCTCCGTGTCATTTCTTCTTCGCCGACTCCATCCATACCTTTGGGAACCCCTGGACTGCTGGGGCTGGACCCCAACAAATATTTACCTGACTGAATGGATAGATAAAAGGCTTGTAAAAATTTATGCCTTAGCTGATTTGGCTCAGTGGATAGAGCATCAGTCTGTGGACTGAGAAGGGATCCCGGTTTGATTCCAGATCAGGGCACCTGCCTGGGTTGTGGGCTCGGTTCCCAATGTGGGGCATGCAGGAGGCAGCTGATCAATGATTCTCTTTCATCATTGATATTTCTATATCTCTCCCTCTCTCTTGTCCTCTCTGAAATCAATAAAAATACATTTAAAAGACAAAACAAAACACTGATCTTTAAAAAAAAATTTTTTTAGTTAATAAAAGGCACAGATATCTCAAACAGCTTGATCTGGAAAAGTGGCTATTAAATATAACATAAGCCCTAGCTGGTTTGGCTCAGTGAACAGAACATCGACCTATGGACAGAAGGATCCTGGATTCAATTCTAGTCAAGGGCACATGCTGGGGTTTTGGGCTCAATCCCAGTAGGGGGCGTGCAGGAGGCAGCTGATCAATGATTCTCTCTCATCATTGATGTTTCTATCTTTCTCACCCTCTCTCTTCCTCTCGGAAATCAATAAAAATATATTAAAAATTTTTTAACTACTTAAGTTTCAAGAAATTGAATTCTTTTTTAATAATAAAATTATTCATCAATAACTATCCATGATTTCCCAAAAGAATTAGACTACAAATTATTTTAATTATATACTATCAGTTATTAGTGATCTATAACATGAAATATTATCTCCACAAACCTATCTACCCTAATAAAAGAGAAAGATGCAAATCGACCATACCTTTGTGACACCCACTGGCCAATCAGGAGTATGCAAATTACCCAACAAAGATGGCGGATTTGTTTGCATCTGCAGGTGCCAAGCAGCCAGGGATGGGATGCTTGCGTTCCGCACTGCCCCAGCTGCTCCGGGCCTCTGGGCAGTGTGGGAAGGCGGAAAGGTGGCTCCAGACCAGAACAAAGGCAGAAAGGTGGCTCTGGGCTAGAGTGAAGGCGGAAAGGCGGCTCCAGCCAGAGCAAAAGTGGTGCCAGCAGCCAGGGGAAGGAAGGCCCATTCTTGCACGAAACTTCGTGCATCAGGCCTCTAGTTATTTTATAAGAAAAGTAAGTAAAAGTAATTGTGGAACTCCTAGAGAGAAGACATCTAGCTGAAGACATCCTTTGCTTCTTCAGCTATTTTTTTAAAGAAATTATCAGGTTTCATAATTATTACTAATTTACCTTAATCCTTTTATAGATCCTACTTAATATTTTTAAATGCTATAATAAACATATAACTTACTTTCTGATCACAATTGCCCAGTCTTCTGTATAACTTCTTATACAATCTCTAACATGTGGATCCATTTCACTATTTTAAAAAAGAAAACATTTGTAATTTAGACAGAAAAGCAGCAATGTTGTGAATTTGGTTGCTATAGCTCTATGTTTGTATAACAGAAAATAACCCCACCATAAGAAGTAGGATATAAATCAAATAATGGGTTGTAGCCTTTCTGTTGTTACTGAAACCAAAAATAGGTTAATGTTTCCTTACCTTTCTTCAGGTACAGCTGAAACAAGGGTTCTGCAGTCCCTAGGACTATGAACAACTTCAATATCATCTGGAGGGAATTCAACCAACTCCCTTAAAGGCCCAGAATCCACACCTAAAGGATGAGTAGCAAGGTACTCTTCCAAATCCACTGCATCCACTGCTTCTGTAAGGGGCACCTTTATAAAGGGGGGGTGGGGAGGGAGGTGGTAGGGGATAAGAGGTGAATGGAAAGAAAGAGGCAAATGTTAAGAATTTTAAAACTTTAAGCAAAAAATTTTTATTCTTTAAAATATAATAAGTTTTAACCTAATTACTTCTAAATTGTCAACAGATGCACTAAAGAAACTATGAGGTTTTGGGTTATAATCTCTTCAATCCTCTTGCTTAGACTTTATCCATGCCTCTCATGTAAAGCCACCAATGATCATTAACAGTTTATAATACTTTACAGTGACAAAATTGAGGAATTCTTTTTTCTTTTTTATATCTTTGGAATTTTCATTTCTAAGTTTCTAAATAGTACTTTTATTTTATTTGTTGCTATTGTTGATTATCCTAGTAAAAACATATAACCAGACTGTGGTAAGCTAAAAAACAGCCCTCCAAAAGATCTCCCTGTACCAATCCATGGATCTTTCATGACAAAAAATTAAGATAGCCCTAGCCAGTTTGGCTCAGTGACTAGAGCGTTGGCCTGCAGACTGAAAGATCCTAGGTTCGATTCTGGTCAAGGGCAGAGCCTGGCTTGCCCCAGTAGGGTGCATGCAGGAAGCAGCCAATCAATAATTCTCTCTCATAATTGATGTTTCTATCTCTCTCCTCCTAATATTTAAAATAAATAAAAATAAAAGGTATGATCTATAATGTGGACATTATCCTCAATTATTTCAGTGAGTCACAAATGCAATCATATACAGCATTAAATGAAGACAGGAAGAGTTGGGCCACCCAGAGGAGAAAACCATATGAAGACATAACAAAGACAGATCTGAAGATTCTGGCCTTAAAGATAGAAGTGATGCAGTTACAAGCAGCCATCAGAATCTGGAAGAGGCAAGGAACTAATTCTCTTCTAGATCCTCCAAAGGGAGTGAGGCCTTGCCAAAACCTTGATTTCAGTCCATTGATGCTGATTTGGACATAAGCACTGTGAGAAAATAAATTTCTTTTGTTTTAAGCTACCCAGTTTGTGGTAAGTTATCACAGCAGCCAAAGGAAACTAATTCACAGACCACATTAAAAGTTTCTATTAGTAATAACAGAATATTCAGGGCATTCCTTAGACAAATTGAAAATATACTTTTTATTAAGACACCCAACTTCTTTTCTGATTCAAGAAAGAAAAAATATTCAGGCAAAACAATAAAGGATTATATAACAAATGTACAGATGTGGACCACTGGTGTTCAGAAAAAAATACAAAAACACACAGAATTACCATATGATGTACCAATTTCACTTCTAGGTATATACCCCAAAAAACTGAAATAAAGACTCAAACTGATCTTGTACACTCATGTTCATAGCAGCATTATTACCCATAGGCAAAAGACATAAACAACTCAATGTCTATCAACTGATGAATGGACAAACAAAATGTGGTTTACACATACAATGAAATATTATTCAGCCTTTGAAATGATAACACACTAGAAGCCCGGTGCACGAATTTATGCACAGGTGGGGTCCCTCAGCCTGACTGGCAATTGGGGCCAGGGAGGGACCGCGGAAGGGTGGCCGGCTGGCCGGGGAGGGACCGTGGGAGGGGTCCAAGGGTGTCTGGCCCTCTCACCCAATCCCAATCGGCCAGACCCCAGCAGCAAGCTAACCTACCGGTCAGAGCATCTGCCCCCTGGTGGTCAGTGCATGTCATAGTGACTGGTTGAGCAGTTAACCGAATGGTCAGCCAATTGGTCAGACACTTAGCATATTACACTTTTATTACATAGGCTGATACAACATGGATGAACTTTGAAGACATTATGTTGAGTGAACTAAGCCAGATACAAAAGACAAACATTGTACAATTCCACTTATATTAGGTACATAGAATAGACAGATTCAGATATAGAAAATAGATGTTACCAAGGATTGAGAGGGGAGACAATAGGGAATTAGTATTTAACTAGAGGCCTGGTGCACAAAAATTTGTGCACTCGGGGAGGGGGGGGTGTCCCTCAGCCCGGCCTGTGCCCTCTCGCAGTCTGGGAACTCTTGGGGGATGACCACCTGCTGGCTTAGGCGCGCCCCCCCGGGGATTGGGCCTAAGCTATCAGTCAGACATTCCTCTGGCAGCCCAGGAGCC
>NW_006297573.1:902410-905399 GCF_000327345.1 Myotis davidii
GGGTGGAAGCCAGTATCTGGGATTTATATATCTTCTAAAATTGAAACTTTGTTGCCTTGAGCTGAGGCCTGAGCCAGCCAGGGCAGGTGGTAAGCTTGGCTTACTCCATCGCCAGGGCAACCAAGTCTCCTGCTTGCTCCAGCTCCGTGGCTGTCAGCCGCCATCTTGGTTGGGTCAATTTGCATATAGTCACTCTGGTTGGCTGGTGGGCATGGCTTGGGCATAGCGGAGGTACAGTCAATTTGCATGTTTCTCTTTTAGTAGATTAGATGGGTATACGGTTTCATTTTTGGATAAAAAATTTCTGGAAATAGCTAGTGGTAATAGTTGCACAACACTGTGAATATACTTAATACCACTGAATTATACATTTAGAAATGAGTTGGTAAATTTTATGTTATGTATATTTTAACTCCAGATAGATATATAGATAAAAAATTTTTAAAGAACATTTTTTAAAAATTGAAGTCAATGCTTCTCCGCCCAGGTATTATTTGGGGGGCAGTATAATTTTTAAGGTTTAAAGTATCACAAATGAATATTCAATGAATATAATGACAAAAGTTGGGAGAGCTTACACATGTCTAATTCAAAATTAATCTTTCCTCAAAATACCAACCGTATCAAGAGTAAGTGTTAGGCCCTAGCCAGTTTGGCTCAGTGTATAGAGCATTGGCTCTGTGGACTGAAGCGTTCAATTCCGGCCAAGGGTACATGCCCAGGTTGTGGGCTCGATCCCCAGTAGGGGATGTGCAGGAGGCAGCCAATCAATGATTCTCTCTCATCATTGATGTTTCTATCTTTCTCTCCCTCTGCCTTCCTCTCTAAAATAATTTTTTTTTTAAAAAGAGTACTAGGGTAAGTGTCATAGGAAGCTATGACACTCTCTTAAAAACATTAAATCATATAGAGGATAATTGGTCTTGTTTCTATAATTCATAGAGAAGGTCAGTGGCTTTCTAGGTGTAATGTTAGCTAGATCAAGGAAACACATTTATTTTTGCTATAACCATCTCCATTCCCTCTGATGCCCATGGGGAGACAGCAGCCTGGGTTAGTCTTGGGATGTAGTGTGAGCTCCTTACAACTATAAATTATTTTACAAGATTCCAAAGAAAGATCCTGTATTCACTGACAAAAAGAAGGAGATTGCAACATGATTTTATGAGAAAGTGAATGATGGGGCAGTAAGCAGGGTTAAAGGGTGACTAAGAGAAGTAATAGGGAAGCACTACAGAAACTCTCAGTCAATGTGAGAACTTGTCTAACTTCAGCAATCACTGCACTGGAATTTTGGCTGACATGTTTATTTTATTTTTATTTTTATTTTGGCTGACATAGAGTAAAGATCTCTTTCAATCCTTGGCAGCATGCCATCAGAACTTCTGGCATTTAATTAGTGGTTGTTTGGGGCTGACAGAAAGGGGGTAAGAAGGTGATAGCTAAAGGGTTGTGTGTGTTTTTGAGGTGATAAAAATATTCTAACTTGACTGTAGCAATGGTTGTACATATCTACGAATATATTAAATCCATTGAATTGTACATTAAATGGGTGAACTTGTATGGTATGTAAATTAAATTTCAATAAAGCTGTTTTAAAAAGTTGAGCCAGAATCTAATCAGTTACAGGAAATACAGAAGTAGAAAAACAAGTCTACAAGGAAAAAAATTCAAAAAAGCTGCACAGAATCTAATCAGTTACAGGAAGTACAAGAGATAGAGAAATAAGTCTACAAGGAAGCAAACATAAAATCCAAAAGGCAAGAAATACTACACGACAACTAACCCAATTTCCTCAACAAGTCAATGGCATAAAAACAAAGTTAAAATTTCAGAATTGATTAAATCCTGAATGTAGTTTCAGAATTGACTAGGAAATCAACACTTCTATAATACCTCCTAACACTCTCCCCCAACTCAAATTTCAGGAAAGAGCGAGGAAACAATAAATAAGGTTATGAAACTAGTGATGCTATCCAATCTACTGGCTATCTTTCCACTATTTTTTCATGGCCTAGTTAGTAATATACCAGTAACATACCATATCCATGTTTTAAATATGCTACTTACTGTGGTATGATGGGATATATTGCCAACAATGTTGAGGTTTTTAAGCAGTTGAGGAGAACCACTGTACTGCCCAGAGATCTGCTTCCTAACTTCAGCAGCCACAGTTCTATAACAAAGAAAGCAAATACATTATTTTTAAAAAGAAAACAAACTAGGTTTAAAAAGGTAAGTATACTAAAGACTCATTTGAAAAACAAAACCTCAGCATGTCAATAAGACTATAAATTTATAAGGTATCAGTAAATACTGCTTACAATTACAGAAGAACATCTTTATAATGCTGATGTAGGGTATAAGACTGACACACAACTTACATAAGGCTTTTTTCATATATGGCATATCAGGGAATATACTTGGGCTTACGATAGAGCTAGAAGCTATAAATATATGCATACACTAAAGTATACATTTTAAGGGTATAAAATTAATTCTAAAATATTTGATTAACAAATTAACATATAAGAATTAGGAAGAAAAAAAAAACCCTCTTTTTTCCTTTCTAATTTTACTAGCTCTTCATTCATGCTCCAGAAAACTATTCCCTGTTTTTCTTAACTACTAAAAAATGTCATTATGCTTTCATATTAATATCTTTCCATACTCTGAGCCCAAGCACCTTTCTCAAATTCTTGTCACTGAACTTAAACTACTTCCTAGAACACTGTTTCTCTCCTGTATCCACAAATTCTATTTTACCCTTACTAGTTTTAAGGGTGAAACTTAAATGCCAAGATCTCCATACAACAAACTTCTTGACTTACTATAACTAAAAATATCACCCTTCTTTAAAAACCTTTTATCATAACACTAGGGGCCCGGTGCACGAAATTCGTGCACTTGGTGTGTGTGTGGGGGGAGTGTCCCTCAGCCCAGCATGCCCCCTTTCCCATACTGGGAGCCCTCAGGCGGTGACCCCCAT
>NW_006297573.1:906400-911419 GCF_000327345.1 Myotis davidii
CCCCTACTTCCTGCTATCACTGGCCAGGGCCGCAAAGGCGCCTGATTCTCCTATCATGGCTGGGGTCAGGGCAAAGGCGGCCCTGGGGGCTCTTAGCTCCCCCCCAGATTTCCAATCACTGTCAGTGGCAGGGGGCGGGCTCCTTCTTTCCCTTTCACCTCCCTGCATTGTGCCTACATATGCAAATTAACCGCCATCTTTGGTGTCAGTTAACTGCCATCTGAGTTGGCAGTTAATTTGCATATAGCCCTGATTAGCCAATGAAAAGGGTAGCGTAGTACGCCAATTACCATTTTTCTCTTTTATTAGTGTAGATGAGCATGTATCATCCCCCACAGTTCCTATAATTTGCACTTTCCTCCTATTTATTTTTCCATGTGTCATGTACAATCTACATAAACAGAGGCAGTGGTTTCATTTTTTTGTTTGTTTTCCCTAAAATATTTAACAAATGGTACTCAAAACAGCTGTATGTTCAGCCCTATGAAAAATATAGTATCACTTATTGATAATGAAGTAAACCACTAAGGCATTACCATAACATAACCTGACAGGTAAGTCTTTATTTTGAATCAGGATTAGAGTTTTAGAAGTTCCACAAATTCAAGCCAGTTTTGACTCTTGGGGACATACTAGTATATAATATATTTACTTAAATAGCATTTCTAAAACAAAATATTTTAGATATTCAAGTGACTTTATAGCTCATATCTATATTCCTTAGATTCCAAAAAACTATAAACCAAAATATTCAGCGAATCCTAAATCCTGTAACTAAACAACTTCCTCACATTAGTAATATTTTTATTAAGTAGAAAATAAAACTCAGCAATACAAAATAAAGACCACTATCCACAGTTTTTATGCAATTATTTTCCTGATGTCAATGCCTAACTTCTACCCTATGAGCATCAATCAACTGGCCGATTCTCTATTTTATAAAAGTTGCCTTCTCTTCTTTCACTCTTTCTTCCTATCATTTCCATAGCACACAAAGTGAAACAGGCCTCATGACCTGGTTTCTGGATGATACTTTTGACCAGCCTGATGATACTTTTGTTCTGAAGGGTTTTGAAGCTCAGAGCCCTGAACATCTTGGTCCCCATTCAAATTTCCAGCTAAATTTCCAAACATCTCATTTTCTAAAAATTACCCAGATTTTTTATATAACCTTTTCCCCTTCTCCTCATTTCATATCTCCTTGCTTTTTTATATATTCAATCATTCCACACACATTTATTGAACACTGTTATAAGCCAATTACTCATAACAGAAATTTTTGATATAATGTAAAAGAGCTATCATTCTTTAAGGTTCAAGATACTGAACTGCCTCAACTCTTTTTTCTATGGGTAACTTAAGGTACTTTAGATCACAGTTGTGTTTTATAAAAGGCTAATTCATTATTCATACTTGCCAAAACTTGGAAGTAACCAAGATGTCATGTCCTTCAATAGGTAAACTATAATATAGCCCATACAACTGAATATCATTCAGCAATATTTTAAAAATATCCTATCAAGCTATAAAAAGATATAAAAGAATACTACTAAGTGAAAGAAGCCAATCTAAAAAGGCTATATGATTTCAACTATATGATAGTCTAGAAAAGGCAAAACTACAGTAACAATAAAAAGGTTAGTGGTTGCCAGGGAGTACAGGGGATCAGAAAAGGAAGGGTTGAGTAAGTAGTGCACAGGGGACTTTTAAGGTGGTGAAACTATTCTGTATGATACTATAATAGTAGATAAATGCCATTACACATGTCAACACCTATAGAATGTACAACACAAAGAATAAAATGTAATCTATGGTCTTAATAATAATGTATCAATTTTGGCTCATCAATTATGATAAATGTACCACACAAATGCAAGAAGTTATAACAGAAGAAACTTGGTAAGGAAGTGTCTATATGAGAACTACATGGGAACTCTGTATTTTCTCCTCAATTTTCTGTAAATCTAAAACTGCTCCCCCTAAAACTCAATTAAACAAAGTAAGTAAATAAGCAAACAAGATTAACTCAGAACAGACACAGGAGGAAGAAAAGAACATGAAGACAATAATTATAGGTTAGAAATGAAAACTAGATAAGGAATGAAATCTTTAAGAAGGGTAATACAGATTGAAGAGAGGGCCAAGGGCAAATTCTGTACACTTCTGGATATGAAAAGATAAGAACATTCATTTCAATTCAGGGCTCCCCTTTGCCCTTTTAATGAAACTACATGTTTGGAGTGTTTATTAAGTTTAGCTGAAAGGCCTTATAATCTCCTGATCCTTTTGTCAAGATGAGAATATGAAGAAACCTTCAAAAAGATGAAGACAAAGAACAAATATTCTATGTCTATCTTCTTCAGTGTTACTCAACTCACTATGCCCTTACCTCACTGTTTCTGGGCCTACACCGTGAATAATCTAATGTGTAAATGCTATTTCATCAAATTAATGATGTCACTAATGGGTTAAGTAGTGTGATTACTTCATGTATACCTAAGAAAGAAAATTCTTGCCAATTAACCATCACACCATCAATTAATTGGAAGACATACCCTGATTTCATATGTTAAGAAGTGAAACTTGAAATAAAGGAAATGAGTATTTCAGAAAGAGAATCTTTTCATACCAGATACTAAAAATAATCCCCATTTTACAAATATTTGTCTTATTTCTGTATGACATAATTTTCCCAAAAAAAGAAAATTGATAATAACTGAAAATAAGAACCATTTCCAAACTGAGCTGTAACAGCAATACCTGCAACCCAGACAGGGGATGTATTTACAATGAGATCTCTGTATAAAAAGACTTCCTTTAATAACAACAAGGAATTTTTCCCAAATAAAAACAGTATCTCTTAACCATACTATGGTGCAGAGTATGCAAGACAAGAAATGTGATGAATACAGTTCTTGATAACAGTTAAAATACTTTATCAGATTACTTTTTCTGACAATTTTTGCTATACTTAGTGATAACACATATAGTAAAGCAATAAGGAAGTCCTTTTTACTTCTAATAAGCTATTAACATCAACTGCAAAGTGGAAAGAAGAGTAGGTCAGAAATCCCCTAATTACTTATGCTCCTAAATTAGAGTATCTTCTTCCCCTCCCAAAAGAACAGATCCAATATTTGACCTATTGGTCTCCTTATCAACTCTCTGCCATGGGATGTTTGGAAATAACCAACACAGGACGCACATTCTGAGGGAAAGTAATGTTGCATTTAATCTTTCCTCTAACCTCCTCTCATTTTCAGATGCGCCATCCAACCATGACTTCCAGAATGACCCAAGGATAATAGGCTAATCTGGGTCTCTCTCATTGCCAATCAGCCTGAGTAAAGTGAATAAGGAGAATTTAGACTAAAATAAAAGCACTTAGTTGAGCCATTTCTTTAATGTCACAGAAAATAGCTGCAATGTAACATGTCAAATAAGAGAACAAGACCTCTTGGAACTGGCACTGTTTATATCTAGGATAGAAGAAGTCAGGGAAAAAGAGAAGGGTAAGAGAATATACCGCAGAATATACCAGGTAAGAAAGTATATCAAAGGCAAGGCAAAAAAGGGCTAACTAAAAATCTCCAAAAGAAAAAGGACAAAAATAGCTGATGATGTCCCAGTGCTGTGACTATCAAAGTCAAAAAGGCAACAAATGGTTCTTGGACACTGGTGTGGAGAAACCAGCTATAAAAACCATTTCTGGGATTAATGAGATATTTGAACACAGAGAAGCAAGGTATTACATAATTAAGAATTACTGGTTTGTTTACTTTTAATGTGTGAAAACAGTATTAAGTGTGCAAGAAAATGTCCTTATATTTTAGAGATACAAATGATTTAGCTTAGACTCTTTAGTTATTATTACTCTGGCTTGCTGAGGAAAACTAGCAAATTAAATATGAAGTACAGATGGAGCAAATACCCTTCAATCAGTGTATCACGGCCTCCATAAAGCCCTGCCTGATTATTTCTATTCTATTTCACTTAGACACTCCTTTGTGCTTTCCAAGCACTCTGTGTTTATCCATATATGTTCAAAGAAATGGAGTTCCTAGGAGGCTAGTTCAGACAGGCAGAGTAGCCAGACTGCTTTTCACCATAGTATACGAAGAATCTGGCCTTGCTGACATAGAATTTGATTTCAACAGTAGGAAAGTCTGGATTGTAAACATTCTCTTTAAAAACAAGTACATAAATTGCAAAGTCAGTTTTTCTTAAATAGTGGCGATGCAACCCTCAACTATACAATTCGGTGGAGAAGAAAAAGGTACAGTTAAGTATCAAGAATTTGGCTTCTCAGGCCTGGTACACTCTCACTCTTTAGGGGCACCTTTGCAACCTTCTTGAGGAATCGGGGAGGAATAAGAAAAACTTCACTTTCACCCTAGCTGGTTTGGTTCAGTGGATAGAGCGTCGGCCTGTGGACCAAAGAGTCCTGGGTTCAATTCCAGGCAAGGGCAGCATGTACCTTGTTTACAGGCTCCTCCCCAGCTCGGCAGGAGGCAACCAATCAATGTATTTCTCTCACATCAATGTTTCTCTGTCTTTCCCGCTCCCCCAATTTCCCTAAAAATCAATGGAAAAATAACTTCAAGTGAGGATTAACAAAACAAAAGAAAGAGAAGAAAAACTTCACATTTGATTGGAGTATGCTTTGCTGTCTCTTATTTTGTATAAATGTCCGAATGCAGGTTAATGTCAGCCAATAAAGAAAGTGTACAGAGTGGGGCAAAAGTAGGTTGACAATTAGTTGTTCATATGGCAAATAATAATTATTATTGTATCCTATCTAATAA
The DNA here is from genome assembly GCF_000327345.1 of Myotis davidii. NCBI lineage: Eukaryota > Metazoa > Chordata > Mammalia > Chiroptera > Vespertilionidae > Myotis > Myotis davidii. The sequence continues at coordinate 911,206 of NW_006297573.1, forward strand.
AAGAGAAACATGGTAATTAGCATACGTCCGCTACCCTTCCCATTGGCTAATCAGCAGGTTATGCAAATTAACTGCCAGCCAAGTTGGCGGCCAGCAGCCAGGCAGCTTGAAGCTAACATGAGGCTTGCTTGCTTCAGTGACGGAGGAAACCAACGCCTGCCTTGCCGGCCTCTAAGCTTGCAGTTTGAAACATTGTTACAAATATAGAAGCTAT
>NW_006297573.1:913844-914389 GCF_000327345.1 Myotis davidii
ATCCACTCAAAAACCTGACCCCGACTGCTTGTAGCAGCCCTAAGCCAGCAGGTCATTATCTCCTGAGGGGTCCCAGACTGCAAGAGGGCACAGGCCGGGCTGAGGGACCCCCTCTTCCCCCAGGAGTGCACAAATTTTTGTGCACTGGGCCTCTAGTTAAATAATAAATAATAACACAAGAATAAACTCACAACTATAAACATACTTTTGCCCCACCCTCTATATTCTTTAACTCTGTCTGGTAGCTCTTTTCTACTTCATTGCAATAATTGAACAATATCTTAATCATGGCATCTATCAAATTGTGAAATCTATTTACCAATCTCCTTGCAAGGAACTAAGCAATTAAAAAGTAGAACTTCACATTATTTATCCTTACACCCTTTAGCAGAGTGCTTTAAAAAGGATTACAAAGCTACAGTGGAAAATGAGAATAAAGAGAAACTCACAGTTCCTCCCAAAAAAAAGCAGTTCAATAAGAATGCTATAATGGAACGAGTGATGTGAGCTTCTTGGAGGAAGGGGGTGGAGTGAGCGGGGGGGTG
>NW_006297573.1:914423-916584 GCF_000327345.1 Myotis davidii
AAGAGAGAAAGCAGGTAGGTAATAAGAATGAATTTAGAGATTACATCATATATGAACTTTCCAAATGACTTTTAGAGTAAACTAATCTACAAGTATAGTTGGTTTCTAATTTATTGGGAAGGGACAAAAACATATGCTATTTTGTCTATTACTGTCAAATAGGTAAATATTTGCTGGTGGGGTGCTGGGGTCCAACCCCAGCAGGTCCAGGGGTTCCCAAAGGTGTGGACAGAGTCGGCAAAGAAGGAATGACACGGAGACAGCGTTCAGTTGATCAGCAGCTTAGCCAGGATCTCTAGCCACAATCTCCAGCCAAGTTCTGGTTCTATCCAGGATCTCCAGCCAGGTTCTGTCCAGGTTCTCCAGCCAGGTTCGGTCGTCCGGTTCTGTTGCCATGTTCTCTCGCTAGGTTTTCCAGCCAAGTTCTGTCGCCAGTTTCTGTCTAGGTTCTCCAGCCAATTTCTGTAGCCAGGTTCTGTCCAGGATCTTTTGCCATGTTCTCTCCCTAGGTTCTGTCTCTAGGTTCTGTGTCCTGTTGTCTTGTTACATCTGTATTTATACCAGTTGATTCCAATCCTACCAATCTCTATTCCAAAGGTTAGGGCGTTTCTTATCTCCATTCCAGGGAGTAAAGATTATGTAGCTTAAGCGTGATTGTTCGTAGCTGAAGTGATTAATTACCCGCCTGGCACTTAGTTAAGGGGTTTTATTCCCTCCCTAACTTCAGGGAAAAATCCCTACCTGGGGAAACAACCTTTCTCGGAGAGGTGACCTTGGTCAAAACACATAGCGTTAAGGGGAGCAAACATATTAAGAACAGTATGCTATATACCCCAGGTCCCTTGAAACATATGCTGTGCAGATATTTCTTTCCTGCAGTGACTGTGTCAAGCAGCAAGGATGGACCGGCTCCCGGCAGTGGGGGAAAATCTGAATCCACAGATTGCTAAATGTATAACCTTTCTTTAAAAGCATAGCTGACATCATTATTATCCCATGTGTTAACTGGTAAGGTAAAAAATTACTACTGAAACGCTTTTTTTAAAAAAAATATGTTTTATTGGTTTTTACAGAGAGGAAGGGAGAGGGATAGAGAGTTAGAAAACATCGACGATGAGAGAGAAAGATCCATCAGCTGCCTCCTGCACGCCCCCCACTGGGGATGTGCCTGCAACCAAGGTACATGCCCTTGACGGAATCGAACCCAGGATCCTTCAGTCCGCAGGCCGACACTCTATCCACTGAGCCAAACCGGTTCGGCTGAAACTCTTATTTTTTAACAAGATATATAACATGTTTACATATCTCAAAGTAGTCCTTAATATATCTTTACCATCTCTGCAAAGGCTGGTTCCAGAATTACTTTCAAGCTTTATGAATATGCAAATAAAATTACTGTGAGAAGCAGAATAGATTTTTCAATATAGAGAAAAGACAAAGAAAACAACTTGATAAAAGAAGACATCTTTAAAAAATAAATATAACAAATAGGTGCATGACATTAAAAAAATTCAAACTTCACAAAGAGGTAAAAAAAAAAAAAAAAAGGTATAGCCCTAATGGGTTTGGGTCAGTGGATAGAGTATCGGCCTGCGGACTGAAGGGTTCCAGGTTCGATTCCCTTAAAGGGCATGTACTCTGGTTGCGGACACATCCCCAGTAGGAGGTGTGCAGGAGGCAGCTGATCAATGTTTCTCTCTCATCAGTGTTTCTAACTCTCTATCCCTCTCCCTTCCTCTCTGTAAAAAATCAATAAAATATTTTTTTTTTAAAAAAGGTATATCTCTCTACCACTTCCAATCCCCAGCCTTATTCCCCAAATGTAACCACTTAATGTTTTCTTAGGTATTCTTGAAGAAAAAGATATGTATTTATCAATATATATATACACATATACATATATCCCTTATTGCTTAATGTCCACATATGATATCATACAATAACATTTTCTTGATACGTATCAGCACATCCTATATAATAAAGATGTAATATGCAAATTGACCATCACATCAACACAAGATGGCCACCCCCATGTGGACACAAGATGGCCTGCAGGGGAGGGCAGTTGGGAGAGACCAGGCCTGAAAGGGAAGGCAGTTGGGGGCGATCAGGCCTGCAGGGGAGGGCAGTTGTGGGTGACAAGGCCTGGAGGGGAGGGCAG
>NW_006297573.1:916898-922505 GCF_000327345.1 Myotis davidii
CAGCCCCCCGGCACGATTTTCATCCACTGGGCCTCTAGTAAAAAATAATACTCTAGCAATATTTATCAAGCACATACAATCTACCTGACAATGAGCAAAATGTTACATTTGTTACACATCATTCATTTAATCTTCAGAACAACCCTATCTAGTAGGCACTATATTAGGATATTTAACTTTCAAGAGATTAAGTTCATACAGGCAATAATGAGTAACACCAAGATCTGAGTTTAACCACTGCTCTCCTTCTTTTTATCTGTAATAGAGTCCATGACATAGATAATCTGGAACATATTTAGCCAGTCTCTATTGGTAGACATTTAGGCTATTTCTAGTTTTTGCAAAGACCATCACTGGAGTGTAAATTTCATTAGGGCAGATTTTTGTCTGAATCAAAAATTATGAGTAATTTTTATTGTCACTTTTGTGCCTTTTTTCTGCAGTACTATGTATTATTATAATCAGGAAAAAAAATAGATATTTTGAGATAAAAATAAAGTAACTTTCTCAAGCTTATTTTGAAAGGTAGAGCCAGGGTTTGAATTCAGATCCTTAAAGCTCCTCAGGCTTCTTTTTATGGAAGCAAGTTTCCAAAGATAAATTATTCTAGCTATAGTTAATATCAATAATTTCTCTATTCTTCAAAACTTAGCTATGAGGTCAGTTAAATATACCCAGGGAAAATATCTAGTTTTATATACTACCATATAAATAGGAACACTTTAATGACTACCGCCACTGTTATGATCTGCTTCCTACCTTTCACGGATGGCTAAATGAAACTCCCATCTGAGGCACTGCCTCTGTGCCACTTATAAATTAGCCTGTGTTAAATTCCTTAGGAATTTAGGTTCAGAGTGCACCAGTAACCACTAAAGCCAAGAAAATGAAAACATATAGGTTGATTTATGAAACCAAAGAACAGAAATAGTCCTTCTATATAATAGGCTTTAACATGTAAGACATGGCTTCTTTTTGTGGAGAATTTTTTAAAAAAAGTCAGATGACTCATGCATCCCATCTGACACTATTTTGGGATAACATTTAAGTCAAAGATTTAGAAAACACTGTATTAAAGAGACTTGGATGTCTCCATCACTCTGATCTATAGCATTTCAATTTCTTCACATAAAACATGAGGATAATATTGCTCCCTAAAATCATGGAACATATTAAATTATAACTATATTGAAAAAGAATTTAAAAACTTAGCACTTAGAAAAATTAACACATCTGAAATTAACAACTAAAAAGAAAACTAGCTGGGGGGAGAGAGGGACCTCTACTGGAAAAAGTCAATCCTCCCAAAAGTAGGTAAATTTATCTTCAATTCCACCCTCCTTCATAAAAATAAAGCCAGAATCTTCCTACAAATGTACAAATTATATCCTGGTATAAACTATATACAATTAATTGCTAAGTCCTGTTCATTTTAATGCTTAAATACTTCTCAACTCTCTGTCCCTTCCTTCCCTTTTCTACAGCATCAGTCTACATGTACAGCATGCTTAATGCTGTAAGTCTAAATGCTTGCTTCTGAGAAAGGGAAGAAGCAAGAGTATCTGCTCTCACCACTTCTTTTTAACGATATAATGCAGATTCTAGCCAGTGCAAGAAGAAATGGAAAGAAAGGAGGGAGAGAGGTAGAGAGGGAGGGAGGGAGGGAGGAGGGAGGGAGGGAGGGAAGAGAAGAGAATATAAAGGCATTTAGATTGGAAAGCAAGAAATAAAATTATGTTTATTCACAGATAATAACAGGGTCCTGTATGCGGAAAACCTGGAGAAATCCATACACAGAAAAGCTACCAGAACCAATGAATTCAGCAAAGTCAGAGGATACAAGTTCAATATTCAAAAATCAATTGTATTTCTATACACTAGCAACGAATAAACCAAATATAATTTTGTAATTCCATTCATGATAACCTCAAAAACAATAAAATACTTAGGAATAGATTTAACAAAAGAAGTACAAGACTTACACAATGAAAACTTAAACTTTGCTGAGAGAAATCAAATAAGATTTATTAAACGAAGAGACAGTCTGTGTTCGTAGATTTGAAGACTCAATATTGTTCAAATGGCCAGAGGGAAGTGGGGTGGGGACAAGGTGGCGGGAGGTTAAAGGAGGAAAAATGGTGACATCTGTAATAGTGTCAACAATAAAAATAAAGAAAAAAATATCCTCTTCACATGGCAATTCTTCCCAAACGAATCTACCGATTCAACATAATCACTATCAAAATCCCAAAAGGATTTTGGCAGAAATTAACAAAATTTATATTTGATATTGATCCTCTAATGTTTATGGAAATGCAAAAAAATCCAGAATAGACAAAATAATTTTGAAAAAAAATAAAGTTAAAAGTTGGACAACTTACACTTCCAGATTTCAAAATCTACTCTATAAAGTAACAGTAATTAATCAAAACAATGTGGTACTGATCTAAGGATAGACATACAGATCAATTAAACAGAACTGAATGTCAAGAAATAAACTCTTGCATTATGGTCAACAGATTTTGACAAATGTGCCAAGGCAATTAAATGAAATAAAGATAGTCTTTTCAATAGAGTGTTGCAACAACTGAACATTTCCATGCAAAAAAAAATGAAGTTAGACTCTCACCGCACACCATACACAAAAATTAAGGCAAAATGGATCATAAGCCTAAATGTAAGAGCTAAAACTATAGGACTTGTAGAAGAAAACAGAGAAAGAACGCCTTTCAACCATGAATTAAGCAGTCTTAGATATACCACCAAAATAATGATCCTTAAAAGAAAAATTAATTAACAGGACTTCATCAAAATTAAAAATGTGCTTAAAAATTCACCATTAAGAAAATGAAACAAAAACCAGACAGGGAAAAAAAAATATTTGTAACTCATATATCTAATAAAGGACTTGTATCCAGAATATATAAAGAACTCTTACAACACAAAACAAGATAAATAATCCAATTTAAAATGAATATATGATTTTAATAGTTATCTTACCAGAGAAGTCTGTGAATAGTCAATAAGCACAAGAAAAACATCACTAATCACTAGAGAAATGCAAATAAAAATCACAATAAAATGCCAACCTCATATTCATTTGAATGTCTATCATCAAAAACAAGACAATAACAAGTGTTACCAGGGATGTGGAGAAATTAGAACCCTCATACATCGCTGGTAGGAATGTAAAATGGTATAGTCGCTGTGGAACAGTTTGGAAGTTCCTAAAAAATTAAACAGTTATTACCAGATGATCCAGCAATTCCACTCCTAGGAATATACCCACAAGAACTGAAAATAGGTGTTCAAACAAAACCTGTACATGACTGTTCATAGCAGCACTGTTCACAATAGCCAAAGTTAGAAACGACCTAAATGTCCATCAGCTGGTGAATGGATAAAGTAAATGTGCTACATACAATGAAATATTATCTTCTATATAAAAAAGCCTAAGCGACGTTTACAACCGTAGGACCAGATGACTGGCCAGTAGCTATGATGCACACTGACCACCAGGGGGCAGACACTCAACACAGGAGCTGCCTCCTGGTGGTCAGTGCCCTCCCACAGCCAACCTCCTGTGGTCCCTCCCCCACAGCTGGCCAGGCCGAGGGACCCCACCCATGCATGAATTCGTGCACCAGGCCTCTAGTTCAGTTATAAAAAACAGTGAAGTACTGATACATGCTACAGCATGGGTGAATCACAAAAACATTATGCTAAGTAAAAGAAGCCAGAGGGCCCAAGCTGGTTTGGTTCTGATTTCATTGATATGAAATGTCCAGAATAGGGGAATCCATAGAAACAGAAAGTAGAGTGGTCATTGCCTAGGGCTGGGAAATGAGGGAGACTGTTAATGTATATAGGTTTTCTTCCTGGGTCAGGGATTGTGCAAAAGGCAACCAATTGATGTGTTTCTCTCACATTGATGTTTCTCTCTCTGTTTTTCCCTCTCTTCCACTCTCCCTAAAAATCAATGAAAAAATATCCTCAGGTGAGGATAAACAACAAAAATCAATAAATAAAAAATAAGAAGCCAGAGGGATGTAAAGCACAGCATATGAAATGTCTATAATAATAAAAATGTTATATGCTAATTAGACCGGACAGCCAAACGACCTTCCGGGCGTCCTTCCAGACAACCTTCTGGACGAAGCCGAGGCTGCGAGGGCCAAGCCCCTTGCACAAATTTTGTGCATCAGGCCTCTAGTAGTCAATAATATGTTAATAATTAGGTATAGTACCAGGTTGGTACTGGAAATATCAGAGGGAACACTTTGTAAAGTACTTGATTATCTTATCACTTTGTTGCACACAGGAAACTAGTACAAAATAGCACTGAATGTAATTGAAACTTTAAAAAAAAATTTTTTTTAAAGAAGCCAGACACAAAAGACCACATATTGTATTTATTTGAACATTCAGAAAAGGCAAATCTAGAGAGAAGAGACAGAGAATATAGTAAGTGGTTGCCCAGAGCTGCTTGGGGTAGGAACAGAGAGTGACTATAAACTGTCACAGGGATTTTGGGGGGTGATAAAAATGCGCTAAAACTGGATTGTGGTTGATGGTTTCACAACTCTATAAATTTACTAAAAATCACTGAATATACACTTGAATTAATCTTATGGTATATAAATTTTACTTCAATGAAGTTATTTTTTTAAAAAAGAGCCTGAGTATGGTTGGAACTACTCTGTGAAGATAAGGGGAAGAAGCTGTTTATTAGTCAGAGTAAGAATGATAACAATACGAAAAAGAGGAGCTGAAGTGGAGTCTCTAAGAAAGTTTTGCATCATGAGACACCTTACCACAAACCCTGCATCTCTGTCAAAGTTTATGAACAGCATTAAATGACTGATATGAGTTAAGAAGTTCAATTTTCTGGTGTCACTGGACAAGTAAGAAACACCTCATGATGACACAGAAATGTAGATGCAGAAAGAAGCATAAGAAAGCAAAAACACAAGCACAACTCCTTGGGAGGGCTCTAGATCGCATAAAGTTCAGAACTAAAAGTTAAAGTACCAGATGTATAGCTGGCATCAGGTCATACTCGTTTCCTTTATATTTTACTAGAGGCCTGGTGCATAAAATTCATGCACTTGGCGGGGGGGTGTCCCTCAGCCTGGCCTGCACCTTCTCACAGTCCAGGAACCCTCAGGGAATGTCCAACTGACAGCTTGGGGAGCAGGCCTAAGCCGTCAGTTGGACATCCTTAGCGCTGCCAAGGAGGCGGGGGAAGCTCCTACCACCACCGCAGCTGTGAGCCGGCTTCTGGCTGAGCAGTGCTCCGAGAGCACTGACCACCAGGGGGCAGCTCCTGTGTTGAGCATCTGCCCCTTGGTGGTCAATGCAGGTCATAGCGAGTGGTTGAGCGGCCTTAGAATAGCATTAGCATATTATGCTTTGATTAGTTGAACAGCAGACTGGAAGACTGAACACTTAGCATACTAGGCTTTTTATATAGGAATATTTCACAAGTTACATTTAAATTTTAATAGGTAGCAAAGCTGATTGTACAGCTATATATTTAAATAATTATAGTGATGTTGTGCAACTTAAAATGACAAATTTTAAAGACCATGAGTTGTTTTGGTGTGA
>NW_006297573.1:922540-930421 GCF_000327345.1 Myotis davidii
CTTTTGGTCAGAAACCCCTTCTTTTTGGTAAGGAACTCATTCCTTGAGATTGGGTGGGGCTGATACCATCACATCCTCCTTCAAGCCATAGAGAAGGACATGTGACCCAGTACCTGCCAAAGAACCTTATATCCCTATACATAGTAATTGGTTCAAAGAACATGTGACCCAAGCCAAACCAATAATTGTTGCTGGATCTTTTGTGCCAGAACTAAACTGGCAGGATTTGAGCCTGAGGCTGCAAACTCTCATTGTAACTCAGTGGAAAATCTATGTAAGACATGAAGATAGGAGGTCTGCCGACATCATATGTATTCTGGACCAGATGTACTCAGTTCTTACTTTTGTATTGCAAAAGTATTGCACACAACACTTTTTTGTGTGCAAATTAATCTGATCTGAGTTTCTGTCACTTGCAACCAAAAAGTCACCTCTATAAAAAGCCACTGAAAAAGTAGTGAGACAACCTAGCTGGTGCGGCAGCAGTGGTTGAGTGGGGATCTATGAACCAGGAGGTCACGGTTCAATTCCCCGTCGGGGCACATGCCTGGGTTGTGGGCTCGATCCCCAGAGTGGGGTGTGCAGGAGGCAGCCAATCAATGATATTCTCTCATCATTGATGTTCTATCTCCCTCTCCCTTCCTCTTTGAATTCAATAAAAAAAAAATTTTTTTTAAAGTAGTGAGACATCTAGAATGGTTGCCAAAGGGGTCCAAATGATGCAACCCAGAAGAGAAGGGGAGATATCTCTCTGAGGAAATAGAATTGACCAATGGAAAAAATGATGCAGGAGAGAAGCGGGGCGATATATTTCTTCTTCCAGACTCCCATCTACTGATCTGAGGAATTGTTCCTCCATAAAAAGATATCCTGTGTGGCCAACAACCTGTCAACAATCTCTCCCCAGCTCTTTGGGGAGCAGTGGCCAATGAGATAAGTTATCACCTTATATTGTTTCTCTTCCTTTTCTGCCTCATTTTCATTTTCTCTTTTGATGCCCTGGAGTTATGCCTCCCAGATAAAGTCTCAACTCTTAAACCTTGTCTCAATCTCCATTTCTAGGGAACCCAGACCAATAAAAGTACAGCAACCATCAGGCATTGAGATCATAAACAAAATGAGGATTCTCAATATTAATACAATGTTGAATAGAAATTATAATAATTTGCACAGTAATAAAGACAAAAAATAAATCAGTTATAAAGTTTGGAAAGGAACAAAAATTCATAATTTCTAGATATGATTGTCCATATTACATATGAATCCACAGATACATTTTTAGAATTAACAAGAGTTTAGCAAGTTATATAGCTGGATACAAAATCCTTATATACCTAGGAATCCTATATAATAAGAGAGAGATATGCTAATTAGCTAATCTGGTCAATTTGCATGACCAGTATGCAAATTGACCATGACTCCAACACACAAGATGGCCACCCCCATGTGGCTACAAGATGGCCTGCAGGGGAGGGCAGTTAGGCGTGACTGGGCTTGCAGGGGAGGGCCTTTATGGGGGACCAGGCCTGCAGGGGAGGGCTGGTGGGGGCAACCGGGCTGGCAGGGGAAGGCAGTTGGGGGCAACCAGGCCTGCAGGGCAGGGCAATTGTGGGGAACCAGGCCTGCAGGGGAGGGCTGTTGGGGGCAACCAGGCCAGCAGGGGAGGGCAGTTAGGGGCAACCACGCCTCCATGGGAGGGCAGCTAGGGGTGACCAGGCTGGCAAGGGAGGGCAGTTGGGGGTGACCAGGCCGACAGGGGAGGGCAATTAGGGTGACCAGGCCTGCAAGGGAGGGAAGTTAGGGGTGACCAGGCCATCAGGGGAGGGCAATTGGGGGCAACCCAGCCAGAAGCCAGGCTAATGGCTGGCAGGTGCAGAGGCAGTGGCAGGAGCCTCTCTCACCTCCGCGGCAGCACTAAGGGGGTCTGACCGCTCCCCTGAGGGTTCCCGGACTGTGAAAGGGCACAGGCTGGGCTAAGGGACCTCCCCGCCCCGGGTGCATGAATGTCGTGCACCGGGGCCTCTAGTAAATCAAATAAAAGATATTTAAGAACCTTACAGAGAAAATTATAAAATGTCATTGTGCAATATAAAGAACTAAATAAATCGATCCCCAGTTTGGGGCATCCAGGAGGCAGCTGATCAGTGATTCTCTCTCATCATTGATGTTTCTATCTCTCTCTCCCTTTCCCTTCCTCTCTGAAATCAATAAAAATATTTTTAAAAATAAATAAATAAATGGAGAGTACACCATAATCATAAACTGGAAACTCAATAATATAAGGATGTCACTGTTCCCAAACTGATATATAAATTCAATGAAATCCCAATCAAATTCTAATAGGATGTGGAGGTTTTCTAAAATATACATGGAAATTCAAAGAGCTCAGAGCAGCAGCCAAGATACTTTAAAAAGGTGGGAGGAGTTACTCTACCAAATTCTAAGACTTATTAGAATTAAGAGCATTTATAATTGGTGAAAAAAATGTATAACCAGACCTACTGAACAAAATAGAAAGTCCAGAAAACAACCCACAAATAAGGACGAGAGAGAGAGAGAGAGAGAGAGAGAGAGAGAGAGAAAGATAGATTGGTTGCCTCCTACATGTGCCTTGACTAGGAATTGAACCCACAACCCAGGTATATGACCTGACTGGAAATCGAACCCATGACCTTTTGGTATATTGGATAAGGTTCCAACCAACTGAACTACACTGGCCAGGGGACCATTATATATTCTTTAAAAAAAAAAGAATTCCATGTGTTTTAGGGAGAATTCATTTGCTACAAATTTGAATTAGGAGAGGGAGAGCCAGGGATCAATTACACAGGTTTGTGGTCATCTAGGAGTGAGGTAATGAAAGATGCTCCAAGGTGGCAGGGCGGCATTCATTCAAATACTTAGGTGTCCAGTTTACACAGACTCTGTGCTAAGCACTGGAGATAAAAAGACCCAACCAGCCATCAAAGAGCTTTGAAAACCACTGTAAAGTAGTAGAAAGAGGGGAGGGTGGAAGCTTGAGAAAAAATTAAAAAAACATGCAGTAGTTTCTGAAGTCAGTGATGAAGAAAAAAAAGTCAAAGGTTCCTAATCCTCAAGAGTTCTATAATTCAAGTACATATAAGGTACCATGGTGAGTACAGCCGTACGGACTAAGGATTGATGAGAACAAGCAGGAAATAGTCCCGACTATACCACAAACAAGTGAGAAATATGACTAGAAAAGAAAAAGGAATGATTGCTTGGCAGCTAAAAAGGCCAAAAGACTCAATGGTTCTTTGTTTTATGATGAGAAAGGCATAGTAAGTCTTATGGTTTAGGGAAGCATCCATTAAAAGGAATAGATTGAAGATGCTAGAAAGGAAAGGAAAAATTGTGAGATCAAGGTTCTCAGGGAAGTGACAAGGTATGGGACTCAAAGTACAATAAAACAGGTAAGCTTTAGAGATAAGACACTTTTCAGGCTCAAGAGAAAGATGGTTAAATGACATATTGACACAGTAGTATGCTGAGGTTAAAATGAAGAACTCGTGTCAGAACTCATGTCAAACTTTTCAATAAAAGATGATGTAGGGAAGCAAAGATGATAAATGATAGAAATAATTTGCAGTAAACTTCAAATGAGAAACTATTAATAAGAGATCAACTTTGGGGTGCTTTTTTTTTATTGTTGAAAGTATTACAGATGTCCCCTTTGTTTGGTTGTGTGTTTGTTTTTTTTTGTTTTTAACCATTGACCCCCTCCACCCGCACCCACCACTCCCAGGCCTATTGTCTGTGTGAACTGGTCTAGTCTCTCCCTAACATTACTCTATAGTTCATGAGTAAGAAATAGATTATAAGATACTCAGCATTAAGAGTTAGTGAAATGAGTATAACAAAAGCTCAATGAAGGATATGTCCAAAGTGACAAAACAGGCAGCATTAAAGTAGTTGATAGTAATCAGAACGGATTTACTTTGATCAGCAGAGAGATAATGAATTGAACATAGCAGATTCAGCAGATTGAAAAATTGGGCCTACCCAACCAGAGTTATGAACAGGTTCAGGACTAAAAACAATTGAGGTTATAAATAAGCCTATATCTAGGAAACCCTACTAATGTAAAATTTTCATCAGAAATAAAGATCTGATAAAGCCTTTCATTATATTCTGCTTCTTTAGCAGCAAAATGATACTAAATTAACAAAGGCAAGACTAAAAAGGCAAGGGTAACTTTTGAGATGCTAACAGTGGCACTCTTAGAAAATCCGGAACTATTCCAGAAAATATTTTGCAGAAAGAAAATACAGTTGAATGAAAAGTGTAAGATCTGCCCTGACCTGTAGCTCAGTTGGTTGGAGCTGCCTTCCAATATGCTAAGGTTGCAGATTCAATCCCAGGTTAAGGGCACATACGGGACGCAACCAATGAATGTATAAATGGGTAAAATAATGAGTCGATGTTTCTCTCTCTCTCAAATCAATAAATTTTTTAAAAAATTATTATAAGCATAAGACCTTAAGACCAGAAATCAGAGGACTAGGATTTGAGTTCCAATTTAAGCAAATAATCCCATGCCCAGAAGGCCTCAATTCCTTATCTAGATTATGGACAAAATAGTAACAAAAAGTACTACAGAAATAAGAATAGCAGCAGCTAACTTTTTTTTATGGTTCTTATGTTTCAGGCACAGTTCGGAATTTTTTACATGCATTAACTCACTTAATCCTTACATTAATCCTATGGAGGTGATTTATCCCCACTTCACTGATGAATAAACGAAGACAGCGAGGTTAAATCAACTGTCCAGAATCACATAGCTATTGTGATATAAGCAAAATTTCAACCTGTATAATGTGCCCTGGATTTTTTTTTTTTTTTTACTATGTTCTCTGCCTCTCTGGGTTATGAAGATGAAAATGGAGTAAAAAGTATTTTAAGAATATACAAATGCTCATCATTACTCCTGAATATCAAGTAACAGGATGAAATAATCCAAACAAAATCCTAGATCATTAATTTATAGTCAACATTCCAAAAAATGTACCTATTATATGCTGGGGGTGAGTATAAACCTTAACAATGCATGTGCCTTGTCCTTAAAAAGTAGGGCGACAAGATATTGACAAAATGAACATGCTGCTTTTCTATGATGAGCTGAGGTAAGCAGAACAATCAATGATACAGAATAAAGAGCTGGAAGAAGTCACCAAATCACAGCTTCAAAAAATAACAGCACTAAAATAACAGCAAAAGGATTAGGAAATAACTGAGCCAGAAATCAACATAATTCTTTTTTAAGTAAAGGTTTCTAATAATTATAAAGCTTTTTAAAAAAGAAAGGTGAGGTTTCAAATAGCAACATGTTTTTCAGAGCAACAGATTTCATGTATGGACACCATAAAAGGGATTATCACTACCAAGAAAAGGTCCTAGCCATATGATAAATACTGTAATAACAAAAAATTGTTGCTACTCACTGGGCACTAGTAAAAAGCACTGTTCTAAGCACTTTACATGTATTGATTTATTTAATCTTTGCAACAACCCTATAAGGTAAGTCCTACTATTATCCCATTTTATAGATAGGGATAGTAAGGCATAATGAGGTGAATAAAGTAACATGCCCAAGTTTACTCAATGAGGGGCAGTGCGAGTATGGCAGACTAAGGCAGTTTGCCTCCAGAGTTTGTGTTATTATACTTCCTTTAGTAGGAAACTAAGAAGCAGAACAAGAATTTATTCAGAAGCATTATTCAGTCATATTTGGCAACAAGGAAGAAAGTGCCGTTCACTTCGATAAGCAGATAATACTTCATCTATAGCAGTTCTGTCCCTGGCCTTCCCTCCAAATTAAGACTGCACATTCCTCCTGGGCTTTCATGTCCTCTGCTTCCATTACAATCAACTTACTGATGACCCCCAAATCTAGATCTTCATCCCAACCTCTCTCCTCTGCGCCTAAAACCTGTACCCACAACCCAGTAGACTTTTCCCTTTGAATGCTCCATGAGCACCTCATATCAGCATGTCCAAAACTGAATCATGATATCCATTCCACCTCATTTCTACCTTCAAACCTATTCTTTCTCCTATTTTTTTTTATTGATTTCAGAGAGGAAGGGAGAGGGAGAGAGAGAGAAACATCAATGATGAGAGAGAATCATTGATCGGCTGCCTCCTGCACTCCCCCTACTGGGGAACGAGCCTGAAACCTGGGCATGTGCCCTTGACAGGAATGGAACCCAGGACACCTCAGTCCCTAGGCTGACGTTCTATCCACTGAACCAAACCAGCAAGGGCCTAACTTTACTTTATAAGGTTATATTAATTTAAATTGTGTTGTTTTGCAAAACCGATCGTGTGTGTGTGTGTGTGTGTGTGTGTGTGTGCGTATGTGTGTGTGTTACCCTGTCCCACCTGAAGACAAACTCCACAGATGGAGAGCAAACATTGTATGTTTCATATCTCCCAGTCCAGAAACACCTCCCCCCCCCACATCCTCAGCCAAAGTAAACAAAATTGTAAAGGTTAGTGATAAAAATAAAACCGATCGTGTGTGTGTGTGTGTGTGTGTGTGTGCGTATGTGTGTGTGTTGCCCTGTCCCACCTGAAGACAAACTCCATAGATGGAGAGCAAACATTGTATGTTTCATATCTAATGGTTGCGGGCACATCCCTATTGGGGGGCGTGCAGGAGGCAGCTGATCAATCTCTCTCATCGATGTTTCTAGCTCTCTATCCCTCTCCCTTCTTCTCTGTAAAAATTCAATAAAATATATTTTTTTAAAAAAATGGCACTGCCTTCAGAAACAAGACCCAATTGTTTTACAAAAAAAAAAGTACTAATTGAGTATTAAATCAATCACAACTCTCTAGGATATGCTAATTATTGTAAGTGTTCAGTGATAGCTAGTATAGGCCATGCACTATGCTAAACACTTTACACACATTTTGCCATTTAATTTTCACAACAACACTATGATCTGGGTGCTGTTATTATACCCATTTTCCAGAGGAGGAAACTAAAACTTAAGACAGCTTAAACAATTTGGCCAAGATGGCAAGCTAGAAAATAACAGTAGGGATCTCATGTCACAGTTTAACACTAAAGCCCGTGCCCTTTAGCATTTACTATTTTGCCTCTTAAAGAGAAAATGAAATACGTGTTTAAAACTTCAAAGAAAAAAAAAATTAAGCACAAAGCTTAAATCAAAGAAATGTTAGGTTTAAATATACAACGTGCCAAAATAGAGTAGCACTGTGGACATTCAGGCAGTTAAGAAAGGACCTGTGTTGGGAGGTCCAAAAATCTTTCAGAAACCTCAGCAAACGAAAAAGATCCAGACCCACAGAAATACAACTGTCAAAAAAGACATGTGAGTGTTTCTTTTATTGGAACACCGTGATCCAGAGAAACCAAAAATGTCTAGCATCTCATACACTAGTACATTCCACAAAGACATTCTACCAATGCTAGCACCCTCCACCGTAATTCTATGTGTAGTTTTGAGGGGGGTGCGGGGGAGAAAGGTGACAATCAACCGACCCCAAACAAGTGGAAGGCTGGGGGACCTCGGTTAGAGGACCGGTGAGTGAAGGACACTGCCGATCACCCACCTTCCCCCGGCGCTGGGAACACGGGGACGCCCTGAGCTGCACATGGTCCCAACATCAGGCTGCAGCCACGATTCGCCCAACATTCCGCAGCTGCACACCGACCGAGGGTGCAGACCGCAGCTTCCCAACTTTCCATTGCGGCCATAAACCCCGGGTGCAGGAGCCCACTCTGAAGTGGGCCTCGGGGTGCAAAGAGGGTCGCTCCCTGCCAGATCCCTCGGGAAGGGAAGAAGGCGCGAAGGAGGGGCGGCCTCCCCCGGCCCGCGCCCGCGCGCGCCG
>NW_006297573.1:931109-944138 GCF_000327345.1 Myotis davidii
CGTCCTCCAGGAAGGAGGGAGAAGCCCTACCGGGGCCAGCAACCTGGGGGGGGATGGGGGAGGTGCGGAGAGCAGGGGGGCCTTTCCCAAAAAGGAAGGGAAGGAAATGGAAGATGGGCTTTGCCGAGCGGAGCTGTGCTCTGCTGCCCAGGGTGGCTCGGTTGGAGTGCCAGCAGCGCCCATCTCCGACCTATTAAAAGCACTTTTTCTTTTCTTTTTCCACCGTGTGAACGGCGTCTGGCTGGACAAAGAATGGTTTGTCTTACAGAAAAAGAGGCAGAAAAGTCCTTTCTCCTACAGAAGTAATGGCAATAATGTTGACCGCCAGGCCCTGGATTATAGTTTTACACGCAGGATATTATTTAAAATTCACAATAGCTCTCTGAAGTAAGGTGTTAGCACAATTTTAGCGAGAAGGGAATTGGTTCAGAGAAGCTAAGCTACTGGCCCCAGGTCACACAGATGGTAATCTCTGCCACTGGCGTTCAAGCCCGGAGCCCAGGCCTTGACTTTGAGGACCAGTGTTTCTGCGTTGAGAGCACCCTTCCTGAGGGTGCTTTCCTATTCTATGAAATAATTTCTGTTTATCACTCTTAACTGATCTTGCCCGTTAAATCAATTGTTAGGGAGGAGCAGAAAGCACGCTTTATTATTCTGTTGTAATCCCATGTGTCTAAATTGTTTGCCTCCTAGTGCACATTTGCTGATTAGTGAAGTTACAGTGAAAAAAAAAAAAGAACAATATCTTGGTTTCTTGTACCTTTCCTCTTAAGGATTGCAAGAATTTACCCTCTGTGTTTGTTTATCATTATGTTGTCCTTGCTGTGTCCTTGTGAAGTACGTGGGATACTTACTTTCCTGTTTTACAGTTGGCAAGTTTGTAGTATTCAGCCATTAAGTTATTTGCCTGGACTCACACACTGAGTCAGAGGCGAAAACCTCAATTAGTCAGATCCAGAACTTCCTGTCCAGTGCTCTAACAGTGCGGGAGATTTCATTTACGTGGTTTGTATAACAGTGCTCATTCCAGCAAAGATAGGTTACTCAAAGAGGAGATATATGTAGGTTCTCTCTAAGTGTAGAGCCCACCTAGCGTTCTAGAGAATACAAAGCTGGATTAGACTCAGTCCTACTCTCGGGAAGTTTGAGTCCATTGGGAAAGATGAAACAGCTGCTTATAAAACTGTAAGTCACCCTAACCGGTTTGGCTCAGTGGATAGAGCATCGGCCTGCGGACTGAAGGGTCACAGGTTTGATTCCGGCCAAGGGCATGTGCCTTGGTTGCGGGCATAGCCCCAGTGGGGGGTGTACAAGAGGCAACTGATTGATGTTTCTCTCTCATCGATGTTTCTGACTATCCCCTCTCCCTTCCTCTCAATAAAATATATTAAAAAAACACACACAAAAAAAACTGTAAGTCCAGGCTCACACTGTATCATGGCCTTTCAGATCCTCTGTGTAGAAACCCAGTCTTATTCTGCCGCTTCCTTCCTATGTGACCTTGGGTAAACTACTTAACTTCAACTCTAAAATGGGGGAAATAATTGTACCTACTTGAAAGAGTAGAGTGAGGATTCATTGAGTTAATTCGTATAAAGTTCTTAGAAAAGGACATACGGTAAGTACTATATGTATTAGCAACTGTTGTTAATATCACTATTATTCTCATTATTCATCGTTACACTGGGGCTTGTCCTGGGTGCTTGATAGTCCCTGAATTGGTTGTCTGCTCTCAAGCCCCAGCCAGATGTTGTATGCCTTTATCTCTGCTCCCCAAACATCTTTTCACCACTCTCATAGAGAACTGACCAAATTCTGTTTTGAATAGTTCTTTGTATACATGACTCACTAGTTGCCAAAGTGTCTGGAAGGACATTGCATGCACTGTGCAGCCTGCCGGGAACATTTAGAGCAGAAAGAGGATTTGCAGGACCAAGCTGTAAGCAGGATACACAGATTTTGGGGAATACTCTAAGCAAGAATGGTAGCCCCCACCTCTGGGGAAGAGCTGGCAGTCACAGACAAGACCAGTCTGGGCAGATATCCGTGTTTCACAGGGATCCAATCTCAGGGAAACGTATGGAGTTCAACAGTGGAATTGCTTTGGCTGACCAGCATTCATGCTTCCCACACTAACCCGCACACACATGCACATAGGTACACGTGCGCGTGCATGCACACACACACACACACACACACACACACTGGCCTCAATTCACCACACTTCTATGGAGCTGACCTCCCCACCCCAGATCGCCTGTCATCCCAGTTTCAAGGATGAGTATGTGTGGCCTAAACCCTGGAAAGCAGAGCAGCACATTCCTCTGACTTATGTAACCAGTTTAGAGATAGGCATGTGAATCAAGCCAAGACTATTGGGCCCAATCAGAACTAAAAATTCTATGTGCTGTACCAGGTACCTCCAGCTCATTTGCCTGAGAGTGAAGTCAAACACAGCAGAGAGGAGAGCAAAAATGGGAACAAGGAGGAAGAGATGAGCTCCTATAACATTGCTTGTTCTTGGACTTTGCAGTTACACGAAGTAATGTGCTGAGGTTTTGTCTGTTAGTTGGTTTGGTTTGGTTTGTGATTTTGCTTAAGCTAATTTGAGTTCATTTGGTTTTCTGTCATTAGCAACTGAAAGAGTCTTACCTGATAGAGACCTTTATTTAGTCAACCAATTTAGTCAACCTGGAGATATAACGGTAAATAAGACACTATTTGTGTCCTCAAAGAGTTTAGTGTTTGGTTGAAGAGATGAACAAGTAAAATGTATGTTAAGTACTAACACGGGAAAAATTCAGGATGCTCCATGTCAGTTCTAGATAGCATCAGTTCTCAGCGTCAGTTAAAGACTAGAATATCACCAGGATGTTCATTTGACATAAGGTGGAGAAAACTAGATGGAGTTGAACTATGTTTGACCCTATTAAAACTTCGTGGAAAGACTGTTTGGAACTCTGGGGCACCAATGGCTCAGACATTGATGAGTTTAGAACCCAAGTCTCCCACTGATGGGAAGATACTGGCAGAGAAACTACTTACCAAGAGCCAGGACCTATTTGGCAGAGCAGCCTCAAAACAGTGACTTTTAAGTAAGAAAGCCTCACAGTTTTCCCACTAGATACACACATTGTTCTAAAGTCCTTTAAGCAGAAGACTTTGGGATGTGGCAAGAAGAAAAAAAGAGAGAGGAATCCATATTAGTTTCACATTCTAACCTTTACTGAGTTCAAGTTTCCCCCCTTTAAGGAAGATTATGATTGTGACAAAATCAAGGTTCTAAGGCCACAGAGTGTTTGTTTGTGTTAGGATCGATAAACTTCTGACTTTTCAGGCAGAATGTGTTCTCTTTGGGGGGATTTGGGAGAGGGAAGGAGATAGAGAGTGGTTCCTTCGTTTAAGCTTGAGCTTTTATTAAGCATCACTGGATTCATGCAATAAATGCATGAATGACATGAGGCTCCCTCCACTAGAAGGGTCTAAGGAAGGCCCATGAGTGTGGCCCAGAGGAAGGGATGACTGGGGCATGCCACTTGGGCTTACCTCAATCCCAAACGGAAGTCTAGGAGTTGGGCACAAAGTCTAAGCTAGGGAAGCTTTTGTCTATCTCGTCCTCTGTCACTCACTCTCTCTTAATGTCTAGCAGTATGATTTTTACAAGAGACAATTCAGGGATTCTAAACCTACCCACACTGCACCACTAAGAGCACCTATGTTTACTCTTATGTTGCTTACTGCACTATTCACTAATTGCCTATTAATCTGTATTTCCCATTAGATTTGGTCTCTTGTTCACCCTTGTATTTCAAGCATCTACTACACTGCCTGATCCTATATAATACCGAGCTAATATGCAAATGGTCATCACGCCCTCACACCATAACTCAGACACTCAACACTGGGGAGAGAGGAATGGGGACCAGCCAGGCACAAATGAGCTTGCATGAGAAGAATGGGGATCAGCCAGGCACAAATCAGCTCACGAGACAGGAATGGGGACCAACCAGGCTGCGGCCCGGGAGAGGGACAAGCCACCTGCCCCATGGTCCCGGGCGCCAGCACCTGCAGCTATGGCCAGGCGAAGCTGCCTGCTGACTGTCCCCTGCAGCTGTGGCTGGCCTGGATGAAGCCGGCCCAGGTCCTGGGTGCCTGTGGCCAGCCAGAGGAAGGGAAGCCTGGGTCCTGGGTGCGGGGCAAGGCAGAGGCAGTTAGGGGCAATCAGGCCAGCAGGGGAGCAGTTACAGACGGCCAGACCAGTAAAGGAGCAGTTAGGGGCAATCAGGCAGGCAAGCAGAGGTGGTTAGGGACGATCAGGTAGAGGGGTTCAAGCAGCTGTGGGCAAACTACGGCCCGAAGACCAGATCCGGCCTGTTTGAAATGAATAAAACAAGGATTCCAGGGGCAGTCAGACATCCCCTGAGGGGTCCTGAATTGGAGAGGGTGCAGGCCGCACTGAGGGACTCCCCCACGTGCACAAATTTTGTGTACCAGGCCTCTAGTCTATTATAATCACTCAGTGAATATTTTTGAGCAAATAAATGCCATGGACTAAAATATTTTGCAATTTTGCCTTAATTTACATTTCCCCAGAAACAATGATTAATCAATCACATGAATGTGTCCATCAACTCAGACACTCTCCAAACCCCATCATCTAGGAGTTTATGGAGATTCCATTAGGTAGGCATGATTGATTAATCATTGGCCATTGGTGATTAAACTCAATCTCCAGCCACTCCTCTCTTCAAAGGTCTGTGGGTGGGGCCGAAAGTCCCAACCCTCTAATCACAAATGGTTCCTCTGACAACCAACCCCCATCCTGAAGCTATCTTGGGGCCCACCAAGAATCACCTCATTTGCATAAAAGACGTGGTTGAAAGGAGAACGTTATAAATAACAAAACATGTTCCTATCACTCAGGAATTCTAGGCTTTTACACAAAGACCAATATGTATTTCTTATTGTATCATATTTCAATAGTTATTTTTAAAAAGAGAATAAAATAGACTTGAGGCATGCTATATTAGTCAGGGTTCTCCAAAGAAACAGAACCAATAGGATAAAGAGAGATTTATTATAAGGAATTGGCTCACGCAGACAATGAGGCTAAGTGCTATGATCTGCAGCTGGCAAGCTGGAGACCCAGGAGACCTGGAAATGCAGTTCCAGTCCGAAGGCCAGCAGGCTCAAGATCCAGGAAGAGACAATATTTCCTTTTGAGTTGTCTAAAAGTAGGAAAAACTGATGTCCCAGTTCAAAGGCCATTAGACAGGAGGAATTCCTTCTTATTTGGGGAAAGTTCAGCCTTTTGTTCTATTTAGACCTTTCACTGATTGGATAAGGCCTACCCACCTTAGGCAGGGTGGTGATTTGCTTTACTCGGTCGATTGATTTGAATATAAACAAATCCAAAAACACCCTCACAGAAACACCCAAAATGAAATTTGACCAACTATCTAGGCTCCCTGTGTCCCAGTCAAATTGACGCATAAAATTAACCATCACACATAGCAACTTAAATACAACATATGGGTCCAAAGAAAACAAACCAACTATAAAATAAACGGCTTTTGGGAGACAGCAAATTCTGATCACTGACTGGGGATGAAATGATGATAAGAATTATTATTATCTGACTATCTTCCAGTTGTTCCTCCAGATACACTCTCCACCCTGTTCTCTTCTCCAGAAGGCTGGCCTATCTGAACTCTATCAGCACGGTTCCCATGGCCTTTAGCTATTAGATGGACTTGGCCAGTGAGAAATACTGGCAAGAGAACCGTGGGAAGAAGGAGAGTAATGTCAAGGTATTATTCCCCTGCCTCCCTCCCTGCAAGGGCACCTCTTGCTTGCTTTACCTCTTGACCAAAGAACATTGCTTCTCTAAGAGCAGTCAACTCTCTAAACTCATTCTCCTTCCAAGTTCTGGTAACCACTCCCTCACCTTATCCCTATGGGCTTGCAGATAGTACCAACCTAGCCACTTACCCTAGGTTACTACACTATACATTGTGGTTCCCCTATACCAGTGGTTCTCAACCTTGGCTGCACATTAGAATCACCTGGGAACCTTGTTAAAATTCTGATTTCTGGGCCTCATCATTAATAACAAAGAAACAGAATTCCCGGATGATAGTCCTAGAAATCAGGATTTTAAAAAGATTCCCAGGTGATTCTAATGTGCAGCCAAGGTTGAGAATCACTGCCCTATACCCACAACCTTTAAATAAACCCTCTTAGAGTTACCTCATTTTGAGTGTGTCATCCTGTTGAACTTTTGATTTATGTGTGATAAGGGTTTTGTGGTTGTACCACAGAGAGAGAGAAAGAGAGAGAGAGAGAGAGATCTTTATTCCTTGAAGATACACACTGAACTATTTATAAATTAAATTATGTAAGCTCTGGGATTTGCTTTAAAAGCAATCCAATATGATTCATAATTAATGGGTATAAAGTTTCAGTATTAAAAGATAAAAAAAGTTCCAGAGATCTATTGCACAACAATGTGAATATACTTAACTCTATAGAACTTTGCACTTAAAAATATTAAGATGATACATTTAATATTGCGTGGTTTTGGCCACACAAAAAAATAATAACCTAACCTTAGGCTTATGTTGATAAATGTTGAATCTGGGTGATGGGACTGTTGGGATTCATTATATCATTCTAAGTGAACAAATAAAAATTTAAAAAGGCCTAAATCAGAAGGGAGAAGACAACCAGCTGATTAGAGAAGAAACAGAGTTGAAAGCTCACAGAATGACTCTATCATGTAGCCAGACCAGAAAGTCCAAGCGGCCAGGGGTTAAGGAAATCAAGCAAGTAAAAGCAATGTTGGCTCAAGGGCCAGCTTGGGACGAATGTCGGTGGTGCCCTGTTGTGTTGTGATTTGATTTCAGGGGCCTAGGAGCTGAAACCTGCTGGGATTATTGATTCTGGATGTGGGCCCGGAGGAGCCCAGTGTTCTTTAGGACCCGTAAGGAAGATCTGGAACAAACAGGTCTGGCACAGAGAAAAGAAGGAGCACCAAGGTTCAAGAGTTGGAGTCATGGAAGGGCTCTGACCGGGTAGGACACCCTACATGTTTGTAGATTGAAGGGAAGAATTAAGAGGAGAGAGAAAATTGAAAATACGAGAGAGACACTTTTGACAACCTTGAGAGAAACAGGTACCTTTTATCTGCTACCTCAGGAAGGAAGAAAAGGATGGAAAACCATGCAACATTTGGAAGGTGGAAATAAGGGAAATCGAGGGCGATACATTCAGATAGAATTCCATTTTCTCACTAAATATAACCATGTAGTGCAGCTATATTCATGGTCGATCACTATGTAATCAAAGACGACCACCATCATACATTTGTTCTATCATGTAACCTATCCAGGGAGTGGCTGTCTCATCAGATACACACCTGGGAGGGCTGACACAGAACACATACACCAGAGGCAGGAACTTGGGAAGCCATCTTAAAATTCTGTGTGCCACAACCAGGAAAGGTGAGAACCTTGGGTGTATGGGGGTCAGTGCTACACCCAGTTCAGTCTATGAGCTGAAAGCCAAGGCCTTGGCTGGAGTGCCAGGGACCACGTTGAAAACTTATGAGAAGACATAGAAAGTGGAATGGTGAGAGTCCTGAAAGTCACAATTCCTCTTCCTCCAGGTGGGGCAGGGGACTGGAAATCAGAACGACTGGGGTTTTGGTTCTGGCTGTGCCCCAATATTACTGTGCCACTTTAAGCAAATAGCAACCTTCCTGGGCCCTTTTTTCCTCAGCTCTAAAATAGAAGTAATAAAACTAGATGATTGTTAAGGGACATAAGAATTCTCCGTTATCAGTATCACCTGGTATTAGGACAAGTCTGAAAAAGAGTGGTAGACTATCCTTTTTCCAAATAACTTAGAGAACTGCATAGCTTGCTTTGTGTAGGGACTAGTAGATGTAGCCTTGCTTACAGATAGGGGAAATGTAGGTGATTGCCCCTTCAGAATGCTGCCAAATCCATAACTATGTTATTCTAAAGTAGAAATTTATCTTGTACCTTAGCTTTGGTATTTGCTATTTTAATCTATCTACAATTTGTTTTAAAATTCATTGCTTTCTTGCCTTAGCTGGTGTGACTCAAACGACACTCAGTGGATAGAGTGTCGGCCTGCAGACTGAAGGGTCCCAGGTTCGATTCTGGTCAAGGGCACATGCCTGGGTTGTGGCTCAGTTCCCAGTAGTGGACGTGCAGGAGCCGATCAATTATTCTCTCTCATCGTTGGTGTTTCCATCTCTCTCTCCCTCTCCCGTTCTCTCTGAAATCAATTTTTAAAAACTTAAAATAAATAAATAAATAAAATTTACTGCTTTCTTTACTAGTGTTGCTCTATATCAGTGGTTCTCAACCTTGGCTGCACATTAGAATCACCTGGGAATCTTTTTAAAATCCTGATTTCTGGGCCTCATCCTCTGGAAATTCTGTTTCTTTGTTATGGGGTGGGGCCACAACATTAGTAACAAAGAAACAATTTCCGGAGGATGAGGCCCAGAAATCAGGATTTTAAAAAGATTCCCAGGTGATTCTAATGTGCAGCCAAGGTTGAGAACCACTGCTCTATATTGTCACACAATTATTTTACAATCGGTGGGATAGACAGTCTATTGCTGGGGCTCAAGACAGGTCACCTCCCAATACCCCATAGTGGTGTATTGATTACTTTGAAATAAAGTTACTTGACAAGCAGCTGGTGCCAGAAGGGTACCGTGACCCTCCCTTTTCTCTGTGAAGGCAGGAAATAAATCTCTCCTGTAAAAGGTGCCCTGTTCCAGAAGGGCTAGAGAGACAACCTTATCACTAGAGCGAAGAGATCTAGCACTGAAGAGCCTGAACCAACAAACCTTATTGCCTCTGTATTGACCTACTACTCAAGTCAGATTCCTCACTAATAAATCCCCAAATCTTGCTTAGATTCCTTTCGAATGTCCTGTCAGTTTTTCAAATTTTTATTGTTTCTTTGTCTAAAAAGTATAAAACATTGTCTGGTTCATCATTTCTCTGAGCATCATTTATGATTGTCCTGTGAACATGTTTTGAATTGTTTTTTTCTCTCCGGTTAATCTGGTTTTGTGTTGATTTTATTGTTAGTTCAGCCATAAGAAGTAAAGAAGGGTAAGGAGGGATTCTTACCCTTTCCAACACTAGCAAGACAACGGACTCAGATTCCGACTCCGCTTCTGTCATTGCTGCTGGCTCCAATAAATTGTCTAATTGAAACTGTGATTTATAAGAAATACATATATTTGGTTATTCAGATGACCAAAATATGTTTCTCAGATATTTTCATTCTTTATCCACAGTTCCTGGCTCACAGCTCCCCACACCCTTGGAACCCAAGCTATCAGCCATAGTCCGTGAGTTAATCAATCATGCCTATGTATCAAAGTCCCCATAAAAACCCAAACAAGGAGGGGGTTCTGAGAGGTTCCTCATTGGGAAACCAGAAAGCTTCCACTTGCCACCCACCTGGGCCCTAAGCTCCACAGGACAGAAGCTCATTTGTTTGGGATCTAGCCCTATGTACCTCTGTATCTCTTCATCTGGCTGTTTTAATAATAATGAATGTGTACTGGTGTATCCTTTCCTTCAAAACCTTGATGATAAAGAACACCCATTCAAACACTGCCACGTATCTAGTAAATAAGGCTGAGCAGGAGAGAAGATCACCATAGGCAGAATATATAAAACTGAAAACTGATTTAGCCAGATGAGACGGCACGCTGAGGCTGGCAGAAAGACAAGTTGCGTGGAGCAATTGCAAGCTATACCCTCCTGATGCATTGCTTTAACCTGCGCTGTCCAATATGTTAGTCACTAGCCGCACATGGCTAGTGAGCACCTGAAATGTGGCTAGTCTAAATTGAGATGTGCTATATGTGTAAAATCACACTGATTTCAAGATTTCACTGATTTTAGCATGAATGTAAAATTTCTCATTAATATTTTCTATTGGTTAATGTGGGGGAGATATTTTGG
Organism: Myotis davidii; assembly: GCF_000327345.1. Taxonomy (NCBI): domain Eukaryota; kingdom Metazoa; phylum Chordata; class Mammalia; order Chiroptera; family Vespertilionidae; genus Myotis; species Myotis davidii. The sequence goes on from NW_006297573.1 coordinate 941,132, forward strand.
ATATATTGAATTCACTAAAAGAGTTCTAATACTTATTAGCAAAATTGGCTCAGTAAATATGTTGTTCCCCACTGGGGGAAATTGGAGAAGATGCTAGAGACAAAGCAGTCTGAAAACTTGATTCCCTAGAGCAAATGTGTCAAACTAGCGGCCCGCAGGCTGCATGGGGCCCACAACCAATATTTTTGTGGCCCAGCCAATATAACGGTATGTAAGAAACATTATATATTGATTTTATTGATTTTTACAGAGAGGAAGGGAGAGGGATAGAGTGTTAGAAACATCGATGAGAGAGAAACATCGATCAGCTGTCTCCTGCAGACCCTCTACTGGGGATGTGCCCGCAACCAAGGTACATGCCCTTGACCAGAATCGAACCTGGGACCTTTCAGTCCGCAGGCCGACGCTCTATCCACTGAGCCAAACTGGTTAGGGCTGTAAGAAACATTTTAATAAAAATTTTATAACTTAATTTTGACAATATCCTGTTATACAAATTATTGATAACAAACTACAACGTTCACTAACGACTGATTACTATGATCCTGTTGCATTCACTTCCCTTATGTGCCTTACGCGCAAGCGCACCATTTCTCTTCACTAATGCTAGCAGCGAGTATTTTAGCATCTGATTACCACGTTATTAGTCTTGGGCTAACTTGTTTGGTGTGAGCAACAGGAAATAATTCGTTTTCGGAGAACAAGAAAAATAGGTTTACTAGTATTTGCATTACGCTTATTAATTTGTGCAGTTATTCAGTGTCTGGTAAGTTAATATTCAAGAAAAAATATTAATTTTTATTAAAATGTTCTATTATTTTATGTTAACGATTACTCATTTATTTCACCCCTTTGTATTCAGCATGTCTCTATCGAAATAAAGCTATGTTTCTATGAAAATTGAAGCTTTTGTTTTTTTGCTGCCCGCTCAAAAGGTTCGCCATCACTGCCTAAGAGTCAACCAGAGAGCATTTCGTTTTAGGCAATATTGGTTAAGAGTACATTAGAGTATTTTCTAAAAAAAAAAATCACTTGATTTTATTATGCTAGTGTCAGAAATCAAATTGAATTCAGGTATTAGAGTATCCCTGGTTGTCTGGATTTACCAGATATATGCTTTCAGTCATTTATTTGATGTATTCTTGTAGCTTCCATTGTGGGGTGAGTGTTCCAATCCAAAAGATCTCCCTCTCTGCATAGGCTGGCTCCTTATATGAACCCCCACAATAGAATGCTGAAGCGTGGAGTTCCTATAATCTGTGCTTATAATCTTAGAAACTGCTCATTAGTGCTTTGCAAAAGCACACTGTTTCCATTTGTGAGCACAATAGAATTAGCTTGTTTCTTTAATTCTAGTTTTATTTGTGTAGTTGCTGATAGGGAGATTTGTTTAAGAATGATATAAACTGTGAAAGCACTAATAGACGAAAGGGAAATTCTTACCTGCTTTTTACCTAAACAGTCCGTTTGCAGAGAAAATATTCTACATGTAAACTTTCAGGTCAGCAAAGAAAATGAAAAAGCATCCCCATAACAAATAGCGTAATCTAAAATTTAGATTCTAAATCAAATCAATTTATGTTACTTTTCAGTAGAGTTATAGGTCACAAATTGATATCGCTGTTTGTCATATATTTGAGCTAAACGTGAAAATCTCCGAACCCAACGAACCTTAGAAAGCATGCATCAGAAAAATAATAGAAACATATCTGCATTCTTTTCATAAATCTCTTTCCCAGCCACAAAGCACTCCATACCTTTGCCAATGATGAATTGAAATCAGCAGAGATGGGCAAGGATGATGAAAACTGTGTTCAGAAAGATGCCTATGAGGGGGAAAAAAGCAGGTATCTTATGTTGACTCACAGACAATTTCATACATGGAACATTAGCTTTAAAAATGAGGGGACACAAATAGTCTACAAAAGTGAGATGCCTGATTTGTTCTTTCCCAGCACTTCTCTCATCATACCTGACTCAAAGGAAGACCTTATTACTACCAGTAAAGGTTTTCTCTATGATAATTGAGGGAGATTAATAAACTGGAAATAATCACTTTCACTCTAATTATCCTCATTATCTCTTGAATTCCAAAAGAATTATTGAGTTACCAAATTATTTTTAAACATGCAAGGTTTTTTATGAGGAATGTATTTTTAGTTAATTAGTTTAGAAATTAAAAATAAATTTTTAGCCCTAGTTGGTTTGGCGCAGTGGATAGAGCATCAGCTTGTGGACTAAAGGGTCCCAGGTTCCATTCCAGTCAAGAGCACATGCCCGGGTTGCAGGCTTGACCCCCAGTAGGGGGCGTGCAGTAGGCAGCCAATCAATGATACTCTCTCATCATTGATGTTTCTATCTCCCCTCTCCCTTACTCTCTGAAATCTATAAAAATATATTTTAAAATAAATAAGTAAATAAATTTTTAGTGTTATCTCTTAAAAAGATAAGTTTTTGTGAAGGCAAAAATACTTTTGTAACTATCTCAGTGTTGGATATTCCAAATCAGCCCTCTCCCCACCCCCAGTTACTGTTTATCCTATATAATAAAGAGGTAATATGCAAATTAACCCTCATGTCCTCACAAGATGGCTGCCTACAACCAGGCCGGCAGGGGGGTTAATGAGGGACAACCGAATGACTGAACAAGCAGGCTACATGGGGCGACCAGGCTGGTAGGGCGGTTAGTGAGGAATGACCAAATGACTGAATAGAAGGCTGCGTGGGCGACCAGGCTGGCGAGTGGGGGCCAGTTGGGGCAACCAGGCCAGCAGAGGGGGAAGTAAGAGGTGACCAGGACTGCCGGAAGCCGGTCCATCCTTGCTGCTTGACACAGTCGCTGCAGGAAAGAAACATCTGCACAGCATATGTTTCAAGGGACCTGGCGTATATAGCATACTGTTCTTAATATGTTTGCTCCCCTTAGCGCTATGTGTTTTAACCAAGGTCACCTCTCCGAGAAAGGTTGTTTCCCCAGGTAGGGATTTTTCCCTGAAGTTAGGAAAGG
>NW_006297573.1:944391-956254 GCF_000327345.1 Myotis davidii
CATGGAGATAAGAAACGCCCTAACCTTTGTAATAGAAATTGACAGGATTAAAATCAACTGTTATAAATACGGATGTAACAAGACAATAAACAGCAGAACTTCTCTGGAGATCCAGACCAGAACTTGGCTGGAGATCCTGGCTAGGCTGCTGATCAACTGAACGCTGTCTCCGTGTCATTCCTTCTTCGCCGGCTCCATCTACACCTTTGGGAACCCCTGGACCTGCTGGGTTTGGACCCCGGCACAGGACGGTGGGGGGGCAGTTAAGGGTGACCATGCCATTGGGGGGGCAGTTGGGGGTGACCAGACCAGCAGGGGGAGCAGTTGGGGGCAATAAGGCTGGCAGGGAGGGCAGTTAGGGGCGATCAGGCCTGCAGAGGGGGCCAGTTCGGAGCAACCAGTTCAGCAAGGGGGCAATAAGGGGTGACCAGGCTGGCAGTTGGGGGACAGTTAGGAGCAACAAGGCCGGCAGGGAGGGGGCAGTTGGGAGCAACCTGGCTGGCAGCAAGGGGCAGATAGGGATGACCAGGCCACCAGGGGGGGTTAGTTAGGGGCGATCAGGCCAGCATGCAGAGGCAGTGAGGGGCGATCAGGCAGGCATGGGGGCGCAGTTAGGAGTGACCAGCCAGGCAGGCAGGTAAGCGATTAGGAGCCAGTAGTCCAGGATTGTGAGAGGTATGTCTGACTGCTGTTTTAGGGATTGGGCCTAAACCAGCAGTCGGACATCCCCTGAGGGGTCCCGGATTGGAGAAGGTATAGACTGAGCTGAGGGGACCCCCCACCCCCACCCCTGTGCACAAATTTCGTGCACTGGGCCTCTAGTAAAATATAAAATGCCAGGCATTGTGCTTAGTACTTTACATACATTGTCTTTCATCTTTGCAACAATGCTAAACATAATATTCTGAGGGTACCTAAAAGAAATGAGATTCTCTGAGGCTAGGTGGCTTAACCAAGACCACACAGCTAACATTCAAAATTCAGGTCTGATATCAGAGCTCAGGCTTTGTCCACTAAGTTTTACTTTTTTCTTTATTTATTTGTTGGGACAGTCTTTACTTAATTGGAAGGGCCAATTACTAGTCCCTTTTCCTCACCTCATTTCTAAATCAATGGGAAAACAAGACGTAAGCGTAAGGCAGTGGGAGGAAAAAAAATCACTGTTATTACTGATGAAGTCTAGGTTGGAGGACTGATGTCTGAGCAAGTGAACTTCATAATACTGAGTTCAGAATTGTTCAGCCACACCTACCCAGTTCAGGCCAGGCAGTGCTGGAACTGGGCAGATCCCTGCTTTGCCCCCAGCATGGTGGTGCCTGCCCCTAGAGGAGCAGAGAGTTAAACACATACACCCTCTCTTCAGTTTTATCCCAAGAGGTTGAAGCTGAGTTGTTCATGCCCAGTTTCTTTTTTCAAACGTCACCACTAGCCTGGCCAGCATGCCTCAGTGGTTGAACATCAACCCATGAACCAGGAGGTCATGGTTCAATTCCCAGCCTGGGCACATGTCGGGTTGTGGGCTCAATCCCCAGTGTGGGGCATGCAGGAGGCAGCCAATTAATGGTTCTCTCTCATCATTGATGTTTCTATATCTCTCTCCCTCTCCCTTCCTCTCTGAAATCAATAAAAATATACTTAATGAACACCAACACATCACCCCCAGAATGGAATGAATGCAGAGTTGGCAGAAGATCAGAAGCACTATACTAATACCAGTATGTACACTAATGGGCTCCAGTAATGTAGAAGAAACAACAGGAGTAGGAAAGAAGTACCTTCAATAGCTCTAATAGCATACTCACAGGTTAAATACATCGATTTGTCTATCTAGAACAGCGGTTCTCAATCTGTAGGTCGCGGCCCCTTTGGGGGTGGAACCACCTTTCACAGGGGTCGCCTAAATACATCCTGCATATCAGGTATTTACATAATGATTCATAACAGTAGCAAAATTACAGTTATGAAGTAGCAACGAAAATAATTTTATGGTTGGGGGTCACCACAACATGAGGAACTGTATTAAAAGGTCGCAGCATTAGGAAGGTTGAGAACCACTGATCTAGAAGGTCCAAATTGATTGATTTATAGCTCTTTTCAATATTCTTGATAAAAATTAATTTTTTCCATTGCCTTATAAAGTTCAAGAAATTACCCTGCCTATACTCAGAGTTTTAATAGTATCATCACTTCATCATTCCAAAGCAATTATACTAAGCGCCTACCTGCATGTAACCTTGGAATAGACACTTTAATCTGCCATTTTACCACAGCTATGATTTCAAGAGAAGACATTTGTTTTAATAGATTATGAAACATGAGAGTATGGATGAGCTCAGTGCTAATGAACACTCCCAAGGGCCTTTATCTATCTTATTCAGCACTGCTCCCCAGCTTAGTGCCTGGCACATAAAGGGTCCCAGTAAATATTTGTTGGATAAATGACTATACTTTCTCACATTTATTTAGACAGTCTATATCCTAGTTAGCATTGATAGAAAAGCCTTAATATTTGTGAAGAAATATGCTCTGGAAGACTTTTCAAGTGGGAAAATCCTTAGTAGAATAAATGTCTTAGAGGGAGAGGAAAGCCAAGAAGGGACGAGATAGTTAAAAGAAAAAGGATGATGCTCTGTTTTTCAAGTGGACATTTGCATGACTTCTCTCCCCAGCTTTTTCTCCTCTCCACATACTATTTCCCCCTCCTTCTTTCCTTTCTTTGTACTCTGCCCTTGCTGCCCCTGCACTGCCCTCCTCCTCTTCCCTCCCTCTTCTTCCTCATGGAAAGAGGAACAGCAATTATATGTAGAGAGACTGGTCTGCATTAGAAGAGTCAGGGGTTCTCTGGACCAGGGAGCTTGAGAAGATTGGCGAAGATTCAATTCTGCAGCTTTTTAAACCAATAGATATCAGCATTTCTCAGCCATACACCCACCTCACTCACTAAAATAGATAAGGAATTATTTTTAGGTCCATAATGGCTCCTACCAGGACCAGAAGCAAAATTAACCAAGTAGGCAAAGTTTAGTGATTCCCCTGCTCCTCCAAGGATTCATGGTCTTTGTATTGCAGTTCCCTCATCCAAAGTTCCCCATCCTTCTGGCTTGTCTTCCCCAAAGCACCATGAAAAGTACTTCCTTCTCCCTCCTTACCAGTACATCTGTTAGTCAATGGGGTTAGATAGAATGTACAGGAATATATCCTAGCTATTTTAAACAGAAAGGGATATTCAAGGATATTAAGAAGTTCACAGAATCGCCCAGAACATGAGAGAACCAGGCTTGGAGGGCCAATGCCCAAATGACATGACAGAACTCCACCAGAGAAACATCACAGTCTCTACCACTGATTCTTTTTCTGTTTGTTTGTTGTCCCTTTATTGAATAAGATATTACAAATGTGTCCTTATCCCCCCAATGTCTCCTCATCCCCCCAATCCTGCCCTCACCCTCACCCCCTCTTGTCCACATCCATTGCTTATGCTTATATGCATGCATACAAGTCCTTTGGCTGATCTCTCCCCCTCACCGCCACCCTCCCCTACCTTCCCTCTGATTATTGAGCATTTGATCGGTGCTTCTCTGTCTCTACATCTGTTTTTGTGCATCGGTTTATGTTGTTCATTATAATCCACAAATTAGTCTGACTGGCTTATTTTGCTTAGCATAGTACTCTCCAGCTCCATCCATGCTGTTGCAAATGATAAGAACTTTCTTTCTTTCTTTCTTTTTTTACAGCAGCATAGTAGTCCACTGTGTAGATGTACCACCATTTTTTAATTCACTCATCTGCTCATGGGCACTTAGGCTGTTGCCAAATCTTAGCTATTATAAATATCGTGCTGCTGAACATAGGGACACATATATCCTTTCTGATTGGTGTTTCTGGTTTCTTGGGATATATTCCTAGAAGTGGGATCACTGGTTCCAATACCCTCATTCACTGCTGGTGGGAATGCAAACTGGTGGAGAACAATATGGAGTTTCCTCAAAAAAATACCACTGATTCTTAATGGAGTCTCTGCATTAAGGTCTAGACTGGGTCTTACGTGCGTCTTTACCTCCCTAGCCTCCAGTTCAAAGTTTGGTGCACATGGATTGGACTGGAGGAATGTGACTGCAGGAAAGGTTGAGAAAGTGAGATTTGGCTTCTAATCAATAGGAAAGAACTCACCAAACATATGACGAGTATTCAAAGGTTCTGTGCAGCCAGTAAGAATAACAAAAGTGCCCTAACCTCTTTGGCTCAGTGGATAGAGCATCAGCCTGTGGTCTCAAGGGTCCCAGGTTCGATTCCAGTCAAGAGCATGTACTTTGGTTGCGGGCACATCCCTACTGGGGAGTGTAAGGAGGCAGCTGATCGATGTTTCTCTCTCATTGATGTTTCTAACTCTCTATCCCTCTCCCTACCTCTCTGTAAAAAATCAATAAAATATATTTTTTTAAAAAAAGAATAACAAAAGTGTACTACTCTACTCCAGTTATCCTCTCAACCCCTACTGATCCGAGCCAGGTATTCAGGAGTTTGAAGTAATTCACACTGAAGTGTGGGTGACTGATGATTTTCCTCTTTGAGAGCTGGCTGTTAAAAAGAGAAGCTCTGCCCGGCTGGCATGGCTCAGTGGTTGAGCATCAACCTATGAGCCAAAGAGGTCACGGTTCAATTCCCATTTTGATCCCCAGTTGGGGGCATGCTGGAGGCAGCCAATCAATGATTCTCTCTCATCATTGATGTTTCTATCTATCTTTCCCTCTTCCTCTCTGAAATCAATAAAAGTATATTTTAAAAAATAATAAAAAGAGAAGCTTAATAATGCAAATAAACCCACTAGTTATTGAAATATTTATGTAGAGAGAAATACTTTTAAAACATGGGGACTTCTAACTCTTTCTTTCTGTGCCGATCCATTCTCGCCAACATGGTAAAGTTCCTAAAACCCACCAGACCTTCTGTAAGAAGTGTGGCAAGCACCAACCCCACAAAGTGATGGAGTCCCAGAAGGACAAGGATAGTCTGCATATGCAGGAGAAGTGGCATTACAACAGGAAGCAGAATAGCTTGGCAGGCAGACTAAGCCAATTTCAGCAAAACGTCTAAAACTACAAATAAAATTGTGCTGAGGCTTGAATGTGTTGAGCCCAACTGCTTTTCTAAGAGAATTAAGAGATGCAAGCATTTTGAATTAGGAGGAGATAAGCAGAGAAAGGGCCAAGTAATCCAGTTCTAATCTTCATATTTTTATTATGAAAACAATAAAATCTTGAGGTTATGTTTAAAAAGGAACTTCTAGTATTCCTTTTACTAGGCATATCTTCACTTAATACACATGCTATTGAGAGCAGATTGTACCATAAAAGTAGGTTAGGAACTGAGTAGACCTGGTCCATGCCCTTAGAATGTGATCATCTCATTGGAGACAGAGAAAAGTTAATAAATGTAAAACAATGCAGTAAATGCAGAAATGGTAATGTATGTATAAGGCAGCTGTTCTCAACCTGTGGGTTGTGACCATCGGAAAACACATATAGCATATCAGATATTTACATTACGATTCATAACAGTAGCAAAATTACAGTTATGAAGTAGCAACAAAAATAATTTTATGGTTGGGGGTCACCACAACATGAGAAACTGTATTAAAGGGTCATGGCATTAGGAAGGTTGAGAACCACTGGTATAAGGTATTATGTACATCCTTTCTAATAAAAGAGTAATATGAAAATTAGCCATCAATCTGCAACAAAGATGGCGGGGCCCATAGCGGCTGGGCAGAACCCTGGTGGTGTCACCCTGGCAACTTGAGCCCAGCAGGCAAGCGGGGCCGAAGGCAACACCCATCAGGGCCTGCTGGGCGGTGACGGCAGCGACCTGCAGACAGCACCCAGAGGGCCTGCTAGGCAGTCGCTGCAGTGACCTGTGAGCAGACAAGCGGGGGCCCCAGGCAGCACCCAGCAGGGCCTGCTGGGCAATCGCTGCAGCAACCTGCGAGCAGACAAGCAGGGGCCCCAGGCAGCCCCCAGCAGGGCCTGCTTGCCCATCCTCGTGGTGTGGAGCAGGCAGGCCCCACAGAGAGCAGAGAACCATGGGGATTGGGCCCAAGCCGTCAGCAGCACATCCCCTGAGGGCTCCCGAATTGGAGAGGGTGCAGGTCGAGCTGAGGGACTCCCCGCCCCACCCCCCCGTGCACAAATTTTGTGCACTGGGCGAAAAATCAACCAAAAAATGAGTTTGCATGTCACCTCTGACACGTGTGTCATAGGTTCGCCATCACTGCTCTAGTAGGTATATATAGAGTAAGCATTCCTATACTATATATTTAGGAATATACATGATCCTAAATGTATATATCTCTCTATATAAAAGCCTAAGCAACCATAATAACCTGACAACCGCCAGTAGCTATGACATGCATTGACCACCAGGAGGCAGACCCTCAATGCAGGAGCTGCCCCCTGGTGGTCAGTGCGCTCCCACAGCCAACCTCCCTCAGCTGGCCAACCTCCCATGGTCCCTCCCCTCCGCTGGTTGGCTCCCCTTGACCCTGATCAGGACTGGGCCCGACAGCCTCAATCGGCGACCAGGCCAAGGGACCCCACCCATGCACGAATTTGTGCACTGGGCCTCTAGTTACATATAATATTCCTAAATATTTGAAAAGAAGCACTTAGGGAAGATTTCCTGAAGGCTGGGTTAAGGAAAGATATAAAACAAATAATTTGGTAGTAAAGAGGGGCAGAGAATGTGTAGTAGAGGGAGCCTCATGCAAATTTGGTTTTACTAGAGGGAAAATAGCAGGAAAGAAGGGGTGAAAGATGACTTGGCAGAGACTAGGATGGAGGAAGCTCAAGAATCACCTTCATATTTTATGTTAATGAGCTTGGATTCTACCTTGTAGCTGATGGAAAGACTTTAAGAATTCAAATAGCCCTAACTGGTTTGGCTCAGTGAGTAGAGCGTTGGCCTGCGGACTGAAGGGTCCCACGTTTGATTCCGGTCAAGGGCATGTACCTTGGTTGCGGGCACATCCCCAGTGGGGGTTGTGCAGGAGGCAGCTGGTTGATGTCTCTCTCTCATTGATGTTTCTAACTCTCTATCCCTCTCCCTTCCTCTCTGTAAAAAAAATCAATAAAAATATATTTTAAAAAAGGAATTCAAATAAGTAATAAAATGATCAAATTTGTGTTTAAAATAAATTGCTCTGGCTGGTGTGCAGAAGATAAATTTGAAGAGGTTCAACACTAGAGACCTGGTGAATGTAAGTTGTTGGCAGCCATCCAGCCAAGAAATTTTGAGGGTCTGAGCTCTGGCAGTGATTTTAGAAATGGAGAGGAAGGGACTTGGTTAATAAATGATGTAAGCTTGGCCTTAAAGAATGATTAGGAGCCAACCAGGCAGAGAAGTGAAACAAGGACATTCTTAGGTAGATGTAGAGGCAGGGAGGTGTGGAAAAGCAAGAAATGTTCCCAGAGTGGAGAAATAATTCAGTGTGACTACAACATAGGACCACTACAGTGGATTGTCAAAGAAAAACCAGAGCTGGGGGAAAGAGACCTCAGTGTAGAACTGGGCTCAATTTGAACTATTGAATGAAAAATAATATCGACTTGGTGCTTTGTCAACAAAAATGATTTATTTGGGGGGGGAGGAAGAGGTTGCAACCCAGTGTATACAAACACAATAAGCCACGTGCATATTCTGGTCTGTGTGCCAAGATGAAGGGGTATTTATAGAAGGGAAAAGGAAGTTAAGGGAAGGGGAAGTCAGAACCATAAAGCTTTATTATAAATATAAAATTCTTCCTGGAGGGTACTCTCACATGTAGGGTTTCCACAGTTATCTAGAATGTGAGCACTTCCATAGCCCTAATTCCTCCCATAGACCCCTTTACTGATTGTATTTGCTTCAAGTTCCAATTAGTCTTTATCAGGACTATAAGGGAAAGTAGGGCTTTATAGGCAAGGAAGGGCTGGGGTGGGGGCTGTGGGAGTTGATGTTGTTTGTTAGTGAGTGGAAAATTACTAAGGGGGTAGGATAATTCTTGCTAAACTGACCTACTAGGATTCTTGCTGATTGTAGGGCAGGGTAATCAGGTGTATCACCCAAGAGATGGTGGCAGATGGAGAATTTGGCCCAATATCAAGGGTGGGGGAATTCTCTCTAAACTGACTTATCAGGATTCTTGCTAAAACTAAGCAATACAGGCCAACAAAGACAGACACTGACACCCAAGGTCAAGGCCTCGTTGAGAAGAGGGCTTAGAGGAGTCTGACTAAATTTTGGTCAAGGAAAGCATCTTTTTCAGGATAAAACAAAAGGAAAAACTGTCTGGTTCGTCAACATTCAATTCATGAAGGCTCTTCTATTTTATGCTTAGGAGTTTGGTCTCTTTGGTAGCTTATCCACACCTACCTTTTCCTCTCTTGTAAGAAAGAGGCTCTGAACTCCATAGGGTGCAAAAAATCAAAGAGTCATTGATAGAAGGGCCACAGCCCCTCCAGAAATATTCAGAACTATTATTAAGAATTCTCACACTGGGAGGGCCCTTTGTGATCCTGCATAAGTCATAGTCTAAATTACCACTCCGGCTTTTCTGAATACAGGATGCTCTTCGAGTCCCTAATTTCATTGCATGGACTGTGGCTTTAGTGAGTGTTGTTGGAAAAGGAAGCATTTATTCCTCAAGTACAGGAAATCACCAAACAATTAACTTCCCTGAGCTCGTGCAACCTGGGTTAAAGGCCTCAGTGTGATTGTCTTTGCTTCATATCAGGCTATTGAGGAAACGTTTTGTAGGCCAGAATATTGGCCTTGATGTGTTGTTTTGAGTCAGTGGAGTCAGCTGTGAGACCTCAAACAGTGATAACTATCTATAGTAGAATGTGAATATAGCAGTCAGAGGCCTGCCCTGGGGAAGGGAAGTTTGCAGAGGAGCAGAGAGTTTTTCTACAATACATTGTAATTTGGATATTCAGGGGTGGGAAGGGCCACTTATGCAGACCAGAAAGAAACTAGTGTGGGAAGAAAGGGAAAGGAAAATAGTAATTACATTTTGTGGCCAGGGAAGGATACACCCTTGGAGGCAGAGAAGTCGATGTGTGTTGGACACAAGGCCAGCCTATGGGTAGGCGGAGGCAGTTGAGGGGCACTGGAAAGACTTTCCTGACCCAGAATATGCCTCAGAGAGACATGCCAAAGGGAAAACAGAAGCACAAAATCAAGTGGGATAACAGCAAGGATGAGCATCCATAATGTCAAAATATTTTCCAAGAAACCATTTTGAATGGACTATTTTGCTAGCTGAGGAAATCAATATTCATATTCCAGGAAAATATTATCTATTATTAAGAAGGTAGCAACTGATTATAATTACTATTATTTATTTTTTATTTATTTTTGAAGTATATTTTTATTGATTTCAGTGAGGAAGGGAGAGGGAGAGAGAGATAGAAACATCAATGATGAGAGAGAACCATTGATCGGTTGCCTCCTGCATGCCCCACACTGGGGATCAAGCCTGCAACCCAGGTATGTGCCCTGACCAGGAATCGAACCATGACCTCCTGGCTCACAGGTCACGGCTCGACCACTGAACCATGCTGGCCGGACTATTATTATTTTTTAAATGAAGAAGGCAATGGGAGCTAAGGGCACAGGCTTAAGATTAGACAAACTGCCCAGTGGGGAGCTTGCAGGAGGCAGCCAATAAATGATTCTCTCTCATCATTGATGTTTCTATCTCTCCCTCCCTCTTCCTCCCTCTTTGAAATCAATTTAAAAAAAAAAGATTAGACAAACAAACAGTGTCACTTTCGATAAGTTACTTAACTTCTCCTGTACCACTTTACTCATCTGAACGGGAGGAATGTATTTGCTGAGCAATGTAGGGAAGGAAAACAATTATTTTTTCCTCTTTACCCATCTTTGGTTAGTTGGCTGAAGCTCCATAAAATAGACTGACAAAAGACAGATTAACAAGAAAAAAACCCAAACCGAAGTTTATAACATGTGCATCATATTTATACATGGGAGCACTCAGAGATGAGTAACTCAAAGGGGTAGTTAGAACTTGAGCTTATATAATTATGCTAGAGGCCCAATGCATGAAATTCATGCAAGAGTCTTGGCCCTTGCAGCTGCGGTGGCTTGCCTCAGTCCTCACAGCCGTGGCTTCACCTGGAAGGTCATCTGGAAGGAGGTTCGGAAGGTCATTCGGCTGTCCAGTCTGGTTAGCATATTATACTTTTATTATTATAGATAGGATCTTAACAAAAGAATAATACATTTTTAGAGAGGGAAAGGGCCTTGAATTCCCAGGGTGGCAAATTGTGAGTAGGCCACTATATGAGGGAACTAATGGAAGATAAGGGCTAGTTAGTAAAATGTGTTATGTAGATTCTTCTGGGGCATCTGGGCTCATAAGGGTCGGAAAGTTGTCTCTGGCAATTAACTGCTGTCCTTCTTGGTAGAGAGGGAGGGGAAATGCTTTTACAAATTTACAACTAGCCTTTAGGTGGAGGGCAGAGGGCTTTCCTTGTATCAGCTTCCTATGCATTACATACAATTGTAACTTTGATCTTGCTAGACTTTCCCTATTAAGTCTCTTACTTAGTGGCTTTGAAGTCACCATATGGAAAGGTCCATGTGGCAAGGAACTCAGGACAGCAGGGGAGGCTCTGAGGCCTTCAGTCCAACAACCTGCAAGGAACTGGATGCTGCCAACCTTGATGTGAACTTGGAAGAAGAACCTTCTCCAGTCAGACCTCAGGTGAGAGCCCAGTCTTGGCTGACTCCTGATCACAGCCTTGTGAAAAGTCCTGAAGCAGAAAACTGAGCTAAGCTAAGACCCAGAGAAACTATGATTTAATAAACTAGTGCCCCGGTGCACAGATTCATGCACATTTAAAGGAAATTAATTAGAAAGTGGCTGGTGGAGTGGAACTGGGCAAGACAGGCCGAACACACTCTGGAGCCAACCTCCCACGGGCCTTTTCCGGCCGGCCACACCTGGGGTGGTGCTGTGGCTCAAAGGGCATCTGCGGAGTGAGCGGGGGTCCCTCTGGCAGGTGGGGTCCCTCGGCCTGGCCTGCGGGGATCGGACCAAAACCAGCTCTCCGACATCCCCTGAAGGGTCCCAGATTGCGAGAGGGTGATTCTTGGGTGATGCACCCTGAAATAGGGCTCCCTCCTCTCTGGTTCTAGGGTGCGTCACCCGAGAACTGCTGCTGCCAAGTCACCACAGCTCAGCAGTTCTTGTGTTGATTCTGCCCCCTGGTGGTCAGTGCGCATCATAGCTACCAGTCAGACGGTCGGATGGTCGCTTAGCCTTTTATGTATAGAGATAAATAGCCCTGGCCAGGATTTTTTAGTGGTTAGAGCATTGGCCTGTATACTGAAGGGTCTCAGGTTCAATTCCCAGTCAAGGGTTTTAAGTTACTCAATTTGTGGTAATATTATTACACAACTAAAGGCATGGTGCATGAAATTCATGCACTGGAGGGGGGGTGTACCTGGATTGTAACCAGTCAATGTGTCTCATTCTCATGGAGTTTTTTTCTCCTCTTTCTCTCTTTCTCTTCCTCTCTCTCTCTTTCCAGGGAGTGGGCCTGAGCCATCAGTCAGATATCCTTACACTGCCGCGGATGTGGGAGAGGCTCCCACCACCACCGCAGCACTTGCCAGCCATGAGCCTGGCTTCTGGCTGAGCAACGCTCCCGCTGTGGGAGTGCATTGACCATTAGGGGGCAGCTCCTGTGTTGAGAGTCTGACCCCTGGTGGTCAGTGCACATCATAGCGACTGGTCATTCTGCCGTTTGGTAGATTTGCATATTAGCCTTTTATTATATACGATAATAAATAACTAATAAAA
>NW_006297573.1:956299-964346 GCF_000327345.1 Myotis davidii
GGGAATATCAGATTTCAATATTTTTCTTGATTAAAAGAAATCTTTTGGGCTCTCACCTATTAGGGTTGGTAATTCAATCATGGTTATTTTTATAAGGCCCTACCTCATTCTTCATAAAAAGCCTAAGGTTTACATAAATAAGGAAACTGGTGTGGGGAATAGGTGTGTAGAGCATACTCAATCTATTGATTTGTTCTGAAACCCCTATTGTCCCCATCTATATAGTTTGCTTAAAGGTGGCTGCTTCACCCTAGCTGCTTTGGCTCAGTGGATAGAGTGTCGGCCTGTGGACTGAAGGGCCCCAGGTTCGATTCGGTCAAGGGCACATGCCTGGGTTGCTGGTTCAATCAGTGGTAGGGGGTGTGCAGGAGGCAGCTGATCAATGATTCTCTCTCATCATTGTTGTTTCTATCTCTCTCTCCCTCTCCCTTCCTTTCTAAAATCAATAAAAATATATATATATATTTTAAAAAGGTGGCTGCTTCTGCCAAAGCTAGCATTGACTCCCTCTCTTCCAAGTTTGACAACTGCGACCTTCACTAAAGAGAGTTACAGCTTAGTGCTCAATCCCCATATACACATGAAGCCACTGCCCATCAAAATTTCTGACTTCTAGGCCGCTGTGAGGAAGCAGAGTGCAGAGCCCCACAGCTAGAGGAGTTAGCATTCCATCTGCTACTCTGGGTAAACCATCTCTGCTCCAGCCCCCTCTCTCTTAAAACCGGAAGCTCTTCCCCTTTCCACCAATCCCACAAGTCTCTGAGAACCTAGATTTCAAAAACATTTTCTTAACTAGGTGTAGGAAGCCTAGACTGTACCACACAGAACACAGGTAGCCCTGGCTACCCTCCCCTGTCCCACCCCCAGAGGACCCCCTCCCCCAGGAAGGGAGGAAAAAACGATAGCTCATTTGTTTGTTATGATTCTACAGCAACTGGAAGTCATTGGATTTGTCATTCAGGTTGCTAGCCACACAGTCAGTGAGGGCAAGATGAAAACACATTCTATCATGAAGTTCTCATTATTGTGAAAGATTCTGTTTCCTTTGAAAAACAGTGCTCCTCCTTGCTCTAAATTCTACAGGGGATTTTTTTCTGTTTAAGATAGAAAGGTCAGCAGTGCTAAGATTTGTTAAGTTCTGGTTTACTTAAAGTCCAGATGTAAGTAAAATCCTGGTGCCAGTGACCCTGGGCAAAAGCCCCAAATAAGTTTGAGGTAAGGAGAGGACTGATTACGTGGTAGAAGTCACATTGTGGAGGGACTTGTAGGAACCATAAAGAAGAAATATTAAAACGGAATCAAATGCAAACATTTATTTTTCACACGCCCTAAAAAATGATACTATTTACCATTATGGTCTTGGCTGTTATGATTTCTGATCTCTTTCAATTCTTTCCCTTTGAGATGCATTGGACAACATTCCAAATTATCTACTTAGCCATGTCTGGGCTCTGCCACAGAGACATGAATCCAGTTTTTCAGCAGTTCATAAAAAGTTGTTTTCTCTCTCTTTTTCTTTTGCAATCATCTCTGACAATGCTGTATTATACCTCCCACTCAAAAGCTGAGAAAGACAATCCAACTACTTCCTCCTCCGACATACTTACAGGAAAGAATAGAAACAATTTTATCAACTCCAGCTGGGCAACATAAATGCCAGGAAGCTTTTCTTACATTTGGAATCCTGCGTGACTCTCACTGTAGGTGCTTTCCAACAAATTGGTTTTATTTTTCTTGAATTGTGTTCTTGCCGCAGAAACCTTCAATTGTCTAATTCTGGCGGCATTTAATAATCTTTGCCAAGTTTAATTCCGAGTCATTTGCTTGGAAGGTTTCAGTGACCCTGAAGAAAGTTTTGTAAATCTCCTTGTTTTGTGCAACAGGAATTTGCTCAGGAAGTATTAGTCAGGCTCCCTCTAAGTAAAATAGATTGACTTGTTTTCTTTTATTTCAGAGTGGAAATGGAAGACAAACCAAAAAATATGACCTCACTCTTGCCCCGCCCCAGTACGAGTTAAATCTGCAGCGTTGCAAGAAGCAGTGCTTGCCTCAGGAATGTATATGTAGCTCTGATAGCATCTAAGGTCATTTTAGCTGGTGAGTAGGCAAATTTTATTTTAAGAATTATGTGTTCATTTTAATGCATATGAAAAGAAGATAACATATAAAACCATTATTTTATGGATATTATTGTTTCAGATTAGGCTGAATAATAACGAAGAAGTCCATGATAAATATGAAATAAATGATAATATAATTGGCATGCAAATATGACCAAATCCTGAAAGTAGTACGTAAACAATGGTGTATGAACAGCTGATGTTTAAGAAAAGGGGACATATGTAATATTTTCAACAATAAAGATATTTTTAAAAACACAAAGAAACATTGTCCAATTAAAATAGCCCTGGCTGGGTGGCTCAGATGGTTGGAGGGTCGTCCCTTACACCAAAAGGTTGCAGGTTCAATCCCTGGTCGGGTTGTGTAAAGGAGGCAACCGACTGTATGTTTCTCTCTCCCCCTTCCTCTTTCTCTAAAATAAATTAAAACATATCCACAATCTCTCTCTCTTTCTCCCTCCACCCCCGGTCTCTCTCTAAAATAAATAAATAAATAAAACAAGCACATCCTTGGCTGAGGATTAAAAACACACACACAAATACCTAGGCATTTGTCTTAAGTCAGAACTGCTTGCAATCCCAGTATTGCTACCTAGCCTCTGTGAGCTTTAGGCAAGTTCATAAACCTCTCTAAATCTCAGTGTCTTCATTTGTAATGTACAGGTAATTCCTACCTTAGAGCCTTGTTGAAAGAAACCAAGCTACAGGATTAAAAGCAAGGTTTTATAAGGAGCATAGTGTGGGCTCATTAAATGATAGACATCGTAATTTGATTCCTTCTGACTGTTTATTGTCATTTACTAGTATCTTAAGTAAAATCTTGTAGCCACAAAACAAGAAACTAGCTCTGCTGTCCAAAATTAGTGTTTAAAAAATACTGGTGCCCTTGAGAAATAGGGAATCTGATGAATAGGGCACTGTTTTTACGAATCAGGAGATCTGGCTTCCACCCTGGGCTTCCTGCGGCAAGGGACTTAACTTACAAAGCAACCGTGAAAACAAGTCTTGTGCCTGAAAAAATAATCCATCTCACTCTTTGTCTTGATGTGTTTGATTATCAGGGGGTTGTTTTCAGAATTAGGAGAATATGACTCAAGTTCAATTCAGGTCATCAAACATTATTTTTCAGAACTTAATTTGTGGCAGGCACTGCGCTAGATTTTGGATAGAAAAATGAAAAAGACAAGGTCCCTATGCTTTCATGAACTCATTCAGTAAATGTTTATGGGGTACCTAGTAGGTATTGAAATGGTGAGAGGAATCAAACAAAAACAGTTACTGCCCTCATAGAACTTACAGTATAAGAACAGTTATGGACAGTGGTAAAAGTTTAAGAACTAGCTCTCCAAGCCCTAACTGGTTTGGCTTAGTGGATAGAGCATCGGCCTGCAGACTGAAGGATCCCGGGTTTGATTCTGGTCAAGAGCATATGCCTGGGTTGCAGGCTCGATCCCCAGCAGGGGGCATGCAGGAGGCAGCCGATCAATGATTCTCTCTCATCATTGCTGTTTCTCTTTCTCTCCCTCTCCCTTCCTCTCTGAAATCAATTAAAAAATATTTTAAAAAAAGAACTAGCTCTCCAAAAATAAGTCAAACAAGGTATGTGTGTATTAATTTTACTAATAGAAAGGATGTGTAGCACAAATTTATAAATGATAACATATACTTCATTGCAAAATCATTATAGCCTATTGATTTTCACAGGATGTCACTGCTTTTTGCAGAATTCTTGCCTCCATGGCCAACGTATGGTTCCAATTGACAAAATGAATGTGTTTTTGACCTGAACATCGGTTGATATTTTCATTTAAGTTAAAGAGTAAGAGAAAAGTGAAAAAAAAAAGAAGAATGTAAGAACTTCACTTGTCAGTGATTGAGTGATTTATTGGGTGACTGAGGCAATAGTTTTCAAATACTGGAAGAAGGGATTCTCAATTTTTTGTACTATTCACACTTAAAATGCTACAGACACAACATATTTTTAAGTTAATTGGCATTATTAATAGTTTTCTCCATGATTTTCTTAACTCTAGACCAGCCATGGGCAAACTACAGCCTGCGGGCCGGATCCGGCCCGTTTGAAATGAATAAAACTAAAAAAAAAAAAGACCGTACCTTTTTATGTAATGATGTTTACTTTGAATTTATATTAGTTCACACAAACACTCCATCCATGCTTTTGTTCCAGCCCTCCGATCCAGTTTAAGAACCCATTGTCACCCTCGAGTCAAAAAGTTTGCCCACCCCTGGTCTAGACAATAAAAGGAAAAACAGTATTGATCTGTTATTTGTTGCTTTTAAAATTTCTGATACAAATACTTCCACTATAGCCACTTTTAAGCTATGAATATGATTTCATTAAACATGGAGTTGAAAGTGATATATAGCACATTATTATATAGCTAGAGGCCCAGTGAACAAAAATTTGTGCACTTGGGGGGGGGCCTCCCTCAGCCTGGCCTGTGCCCTCTCCCAGTCTGGAACCCTTCAGGGGATAACCACCTGCTGGCCTAGGCCTGATCCCTGGGGGATTGGGCCTAAGCTGGCAATCAGACATCCCTCTGACAGCCCGGCAGTCCTCGGGGAATGTCCACTTGCCAGCGGGGAGCAGACTTATGCTGCACTCAGACATCCTTAACGCTGCTGAGGAGGCAGGAGAGGCCCCCACCACCACCGCTGTACTGGCAGCCATCAGCCTGGCTTGTGGCTGAGCAGAGCTCCCCCATGTGGGAGCACACTGACCACCAGAGGGCAGCTCCTGCATTGATCGTCTGCCCCCTGGTGGTCAGTGTGTGTCATAGTGACCAGTCATTCCAAGTCCTTCTCATCCTTAGCCTTCTACCCCAACAGTGAAACTGTATCGTTCAGGGGCTGCTGGTCAGCCCCAGCAACAGAGGGAAATAAACAAAGGTCCTGATTATATGTGATAGATTGAACACAAGTATTTACCACGGATTTCTCCTGAAGCCCCAGGAAAGTGATCCCCCAAAGGCATAAACCAAGCAGGATCAAGAGAATGGGAGAGAAAGCAAGATAAAATTGGAAGAATGGAAGCAGATGAGTGACAACGAATATGCTAGTGTAAATAAAAGCTCAAAACTCAACTTGCAGATGGGAAAGCTTCTCACTTACCATGGGGTTATAGTCTGATAAACACATTGTAAGTTGAAAAGATTGTAAGTAAAAAATGCATTTCATACACTTAATCTACCAAACGTCATGGCTTAGCCTACCCTATCTTAACTGGGTTCAGAACACTTACATTAGCCTACAGTGGGGCAAAATCTTCTCATTGCCACTGCCCAGCATCAGGAAAGAGAGTATCATGCTTACATTGCTAACCCGGGAAAAGATCAACATTCAAAGTACAATTTCTACTAAATGTGTATCACTTTCACACCATTGGAAAGCCCAAAAATCATAAGGTAAAACATTGTATATTGAGGACCATCTGTAATAACAAAACGATTCATGCTGTGAGAATCCTAAAAGTTCAGGAATTGGAATATAAAATTGAAGGAAAGCTCTGAGGAAGTAAAAACAAAAATATAAAAGATATGGAAAATAGAAAACCTAAGAAAATTTAAGACAGTTCAGCATCTAAATAATAAGAGTTTCAGAAAGAAAGAATAGAGAAAACAGAGGGAAGACGATGATCAAAGTAGTAATTCACGAAAATTTTCCACAACAGAAAGACATGACTTTCCAGAGTAAGAGAGCCCACTTAATGCTGGCACATTAGATGTAAAAAGACCCACACCAAAGCACACATGGGAAGTTTTATTTACTGGGATAAAAAGAAGTTTCTAGCCCTGGTCGTTTGGCTTAGTAGATAGAGCATTGGCTCTGGTACTGAAGGGATCTGGGGTTTGATGCCTGTCAAGGGCACATGCCTTGGTTGCAGGCTTGATCCCCAGGCCAGTTGGGGTGCTTGAGGGAGGCATCCAATCGATGTCTCTCTCTCACATCAAGGTTTCTCTCTCTGCGTCTCTTCCACTCCCTTTCATTTTTTCTAAAAACCAAAGGAAAAATATCTTCAGGTGAGGAGTAACAACAACAAAATTTCTAAACATTTCCCAAGAGGAAAAAAAAGAGGCCACAAATAAAGAACTTGAATTTTAAAGGAATTGACTCTTCCAACAATGCTCCATGCAAAGACAATGGAGCAATGTCTACAGAAGTCCAGGCTAGTTTCAACCTAGCCTCGCCGGTGTGGCTCAGGTTTAATTCCTGGTCAGGGCACATGCCCAGGTTGCAGGCTTGATCCTCAAAAGAGGGTGTGCAGGAGGCAGCCGATCAATGATTCTCTCTCATCACTGATATTTCTATCCCTCTCACCCTCTCCCTTCCTCTCTAAAAAAATCAATAAAAAACAGCCTTAGCCAGTTTGGCTCAGAGGATAGAGCGTTGCCTGCGGACTGAAGGGTCCCAGGTTTGATTCCAGTCAAGGTCATGTACCTCAGCTGCAGGCTTCTCCCTGGTCAGGGCCCATGCAGGAAGCAACCAGTCTATGTGTTTCCTTCACATTGATATTTCTCTCTGTCCTTCCCTCTCTCTTCCACTCTCTCTAAAAATCAATAAAAAATATCCTCGGGTGAGAATAAAAAAAAAAAGATAATTATGGAGAAAAACGAACATTAACATTTTTTAAAAAATCAATAAAAACACATTTAAAAAACATAAAGCAAGGATACAAAACAAGGAAGAAAGATACAGCATTCAGAAAACAGGAGATCCAACAGAGGGAGAAGAAGGGACTCCCCAGGATGAATATTAAAGATATTCCAGAGAGATACCTGCACAACATTTCTAGAGAGCATGTGTTGGTATTGGCACAAGGGGCAGAGGGCTCCACCAGGGATATTGCCACAAAATAAATAAAAACTTAAAAAATCAGATGTATTTGGACATTATGAAAGGAAATTTATAATTCTGGAGGAATGTTTGGGGATAAATTAGTGATATAGAAAACTAAGCAACAATAAAGATAATTATTAATTCCAGGAGAAACAAAAAATTGTGGAAGAAAGGAAGTATAATCATTGTATACCTCATAGTCATGTTGACTTAGTCAAAAGTTATGAATAATGTAATTATATAGGGCAGTGGTTCTCAACCTTGGCTGCACATTAGAATCACCTGAGAATCTTTTTAAAATCCTGATTTCTGGGCCTCATCCTCCAGATATTCTGTTTCTTTGTTATGGGGTGGGGCCACAACATTAGTAACAAAGAAACAGAATTTCCGGACGATGAGGCCCAGAAATCAGGATTTTAAAAAGATTCCCAAGTTATTCTAATGTGCAGCCAAGGTTGAGAACCACTGATATAGGGAGAAATGGAGGAGGAAAAGAATGTATGTGAATGTGTGTGTGATGAGGTGTGGGGCAGGCAGTGTTGTTAAAAGCTTAGTTTTCATCCTCCATAGCAGGAAGCCGAAAGATATGAAACTGAGAGATCTTGAAATAGCAGCAATATAAGGATGTTATTTAGGAAGACTGTGGCAAGTAGCAGAAGACTATGAAGCTAATATAATATAAAAAAATGCTTTCAGAAGCAGGAATTGATTTTTAAAAATTATAAGTCATAGTATTTTGACTTTTAAATCTCTGTACAAAGATAAACTATCTATATATGTAAAGAGCCAGGGACCGTCACATCTGAAACAACCAAATGGATGACTGAACAGGCTGAGTGGGGAGACAAGGCCGGCAGGGGGGTTAGTGAGGGACAACCAAACGACTGAACACCAGGTTGCATGGGACGACCAGGCTGGCAGGAGGGGCAGTGAGGGGCCACCAAACAACCAAACAGCAGGCTGTGTGGGGTGACCATGCCAGCAGGGGAGTTTGTGAGGGATGACCACATGACTGAACAGCAGGCTGCATGGGGCAACCAGGCCGGCAGGGGGGTTAGTGAGGGACAACC
>NW_006297573.1:964418-975958 GCF_000327345.1 Myotis davidii
AATGAGGGGTGACCAGTCTGGCGCCGGGGCAGTAAGAGGTGACCAGGCCAGTAGGGGAGGCAATAAGGGGCGATCAGGCAGGCAGGCATGTGAGCAGTTAGGAGCCAGTGGTCCTGGATTGTGAGAGGGATGTCCGACTGCCTGTTTAGGCCCAATCCCCAGGATAGGGCCTAAACCAGCAGTCAGACATCCCCCAAGGGATCCCAGATTGGAGAGGGTGCAGGCTGGGCTGAGGGGACCCCCTCCCCCATGCACAACTTTTGTGCACCGGGCCTGTAGTTGTTTTAATAAAGGAGCAAGAAACAGCCAACATCACCACCCCCCCCACCTCAAATATTCTTTTGAAAATAAAGGGACACAGAAAGGAAAGTGATAGTGGTGTGTAAGTGAAAGCTTCAGCCCTAATCATCATTTATGCAGTACCAGAGAGCGATAATTACTATCCTTGTTGTAAAAATAATCACACCCATCAGTGTTTTAAAAGAAAACTGTAGGGAATCATGGACGCTTAAGATAGGGAACTCAGTCTCATCTAGGGTTTGTGGAGGGTTTCTATACAGAAGCTTTTGGATCAGCCAAACAGAAAAATTATAAGCAGATAATTTCAACACAAGGAGATAAGTAGAAATGATAGAAGTATACATAGAAGGGCTTAGAGCACATAGAAGGGCATTTAGTCCAGTCTGGATGGGAGGGGAAGGACGCCCTAGAATAAAGAATGGCTAAAGATATGCAGGAGAATAATGAAAGATGCAGAATAATCATCAAATGTTTCAGAAAGGTTTTGCACCTTTGCATGCATGAGTTGGAAGTTTCTAGATGCATGTTTTGACCCAACAATCTGAATCATATCTGGTTTTAATATTTTTAATATCTCTTTACAGACTAAATAGTAGTAATATTTTTAAACAACTGTTATAGAAAAACCTTTATTTACCAATATTTGGGCCTTCTTATATTTCTTTCAAGTTATATTCTTGTCTTATGCTGGAGATATAAGAAAGTAGGACAAGGCAAGGGGTATCGGGAAATAGGCACTCTAATTCTTAGTCATTTTTATAATTTTAGAGCACTTATTTCACCTTCATTCACTTATTACATTAATTGAAGTGAAACATATATGTTATTTACCAATAAATGCTTAGTACTTTAATTTATAATTACCACATTTTTAAAAATTTGAAAATCATTCCATTAAATGAAAAGAAGACAAAAATTATCTTTCTTTTGTCCTTATAATTCAAGGTATATTCAAAATAATGTTTGTATAGTAGATAAGCCTTTAATTAAATATTCAGAATGCAGTTTTTTAAGCCTAACAAAAAGGCCACATTTTGTTTAATTATGTTGATAACCTTGAATCTTTATACTAGTCTGATTGAACCAACAATTTCCAGACACTGGACTACAAAAACAAGCTAAGCTAATGCTAGTCCTATGTCTAGCTGTTAGCCAGAGCGCTCCAGGTGTCTTTCAGCCTGCCTTCTCAATCAGACTCTTAGACAGCAGTTCCGGCCTTTGTCTCCTCTTTCTGGCCATGTGTTCCATTGCTTCCTGGATTTGAGGTTGAAATCTCAAACACACTTCTAGTCAGTTGAATAATTAAGACCCCTGGGCAGTGGAGAAGAGATTTTATTCTTTTCAGTCAAGTTTGTTTGAAGATATTCTTTAGGGTCTGGGAAAATACAGTCCATGAACAGTTCTCTATGTGGTGGGATTATTAGTGACTTTTATTCTTTTTTTAAATTATTTTTTTCTCTAATAAACATGGGAAGAAGCAAGGGTAACATACCAAATCTGTAGGCTTCTGCCCTTTATATCATCTTCAACAAGAGCTGTTCAACTTTCTTGTTTTATTTTTCTAACTTTCATAGTAAGATGCTAACAAAGGACTCGTTGGCAAAAACAAACAGGGCTTTTAAAATCACGCGTACACTCTGTATTTCATTTAATTCTCAAAACAACCCAGCAAGGCTGATCACTCATTTTTTAAAATTCTACTTGAGCTATTAGGGTATGGAAAGCAACAAAATATTGACTGATTGAGCCTCCTTTATACAGCTGGTTGGCTTTATATCTGAGACTAGAATTCAAGGTCAAAAGTAATTATGGTGCAAATTGTCTGGAAATTCAAGTGGTAGTTTCTTATGGTTACCAAAGTGTAAGCTCCAAATTAGATTTTCATATTCATTCACCATGTTCACGTCTCTCCCTGAGCCTGCTGGAGTCACCAGCACCACACTGCCCTACCTGAGGATTAATTGTTCCAACCTTGATGCCTTGGTGATCATTTTTCTACTTTAAAAATTGGGATTTTTAATCTAACAAAAGATATTTTATTGACATGCATGAATTAATTTACAGGGAAAATCTGCCAGAGACATAAAAGTTAAAATCTAATAAAGGAATGACCTTTGTTATGAAAGAAAAAAAAATCACAAGAAAAAAGAAAGAAATCAGGTCTTTTCTGGAAAATCTGGGACATCGAATCATGAGGCGTAATATGCTTCCCCCTGGGGACATAGGTCACTTTCAATATTTGCCAAAGCATTAGATCATCCAGGCACTGGCAAACATTTCTAAGCTTTAATAACTGAGTTGCTTCAATGTGTTTTGGTAAAAGTTTAAAACTTCTCTGGCACCATTTTATCAACACATACCTTTGATTATATAACATATCTTCCTTAGAATATTACTGAGAGATAACCATCTACTTAACAATTTCTAATTGTGCCTGTAGTATGTGTACAGTGAGCACAATTGTTATGTTGTAAAACTGCAATGAGTAGAGCTCTGGAAGAGGATTTGGGGAAATAGGAGGAATTTGTAATCTGAATAGGACATTACTTAATTATTCAACTGACTAGAATGTGTCAATCTCTAATGCTCAAATAAACTGAAAATCAGGGTAAACTTTAGATAAAAACAGAAACTCAGAGGTCAACTAAGGAGACAGGAATTGAAAAAATAGAGTTGAAACAAATTTGTTGTGGACTAATCAGAAAATACAGATACTTAAAAAAAAAAGAGAGAGAGAGAGAGAGAATAAAAACTATATGAAACTTGCCCTAACCGGTTTGGCTCAGTGGATAGAGCGTCGGCCTGCAGACTGAAAGGTCCCAGGTTTGATTCTGGTCAAGGACATGTACCTTGGTTGCAGGCACATCCCCAGTAGGAGGTGTGCAGGAGGCAGCTGATCGATGTTTCTCTCTCATCGATGTTTCTGACTCTCTATCTCTCTCTCTTCCTCTCTGTAAAAAATCAATAAAATATATTAAAAAAACTATATGAAATTCTACTAACCAGAGATAAGAATTACTAAAAATTAAAGATATATCTTTTTATACCTTATATGCATATATACATATGAATAATAAAAAGCTATACATTCTGTTTTATAACCTGCTTTTTAAAATTCATCAATATATCATGAACAGCCCTAGCCGGTTTGGCTCAGCAGATAGAGCGTCGGCCTGCAGACTGAAGGGTCCGGGGTTTGATTCTGGTCAAGGGCATGTGCCCAGGTAGTGGGCTCAATCCCCAGTATGGGGCATGCAGGAGGCAGTCGATCCATGATTCTCTCTCATCATGGATGTTTCTATCTCTCTCTCTCTCCCTCTTCCTTCCTCTCTGTAATCCATTAAAAAATATATATATATCATAAACATATTTCTATGTCAAATGAGAAAATAAAATATGTTAGTTACTACATAGTATTTTATTAGATTAATTTATTGAATTTGCATAAAATCTTTATTTGGTTTATTTATGAATTTTGACACTTATAAACATTAAAATGATAGACGCTCTTATAATCAAAATCTTTGGAATTCTTTGTCTATCCCTGAAGAGAAACTCTGGGAAGTGGGATTGTAAGGTGTATTGGTTAAGATTCTTTTGTTGCAAGCAACAGAAACCCAACTAGAACTAGCTTAAGGAAAAAGGGAGAATTTATTGACTCACATTTATTCAAGAATTAAAAAAAAATGATTAGAGCTTTTGTTCATTGGAAACTATAAAGATGCGTTTATTTTCCAGGTTGGAGCACAGATATGCTCAAAGATATGCTTGTTGTTTTACAGTTCCCACCTCCGATAGTTCCTCTTTACATACTCTGATCAATACTCAGCTAAATAATAAAGGGGAACCCTCTGTGCTCTCCAGAGAATGCTCTATGTGCAATAACCTCCTCTCTGGTATGCTGCCCTGAGAACTCCAGCTGCCTTGTCCTCCCATGACCCCATCTTCGCAACTCAGAGAGTTTACGAGGCTCCTCCTGGATTCTCCTTTGCAATAGAGTATGGAAACTCTCTCCAGACAGTAAAATGGAGTAATAATAGGACTTAGTTTATTTTCTCTCTCTCAGGAATCACTCTGTTCTCTTCTGTCTGATGTCTACTGTCTAAAAAGCATTTTTTTCTTCATATAATTTATCTGCTTTTTAAAATGTTTTAGAAGTGAAGGTACATGTGGCCCCTGTCACTCCATTTGGGTCCAAACTTAAGTCTATATCTCAACAATTATGTTTGGAGTGTCTATCATGAACCAGGCAACTGGGACTCCTGCTTTTGTAGATCACTCAACCAAACTACAGAAATCTTAGAAGTTGAGCTTGTTTCAGGGACAGCAGGATCTGAGAATATAAATGCTACCAGATTTCAAGATCTCTGTTCCTCTCTGGGAATTACCCTTAAACAAAGGGAGGTGCCCCCCTCAAGGTAATGCCTCCTCCTTGGGAGCAGCTAGCATCCAGAGACGGATCAGTGAGGGTTACTGGGGCCTCACCTTTTGCCTTGATTCAAGACATATCTGAAGGGCCATCCCAGCTTTAGAACTACCCATGGGATCAGTGGAGTCTGGGGAACTCGAGAAGGTCTGACTCTTGGAAGATCTGAAGAAAATGGTTGAGTTTATTATTTTTATTCTGGAAGGAATGGAAAGAGATAAATATGCAGTGAAATCATAAGGCTCTCAATTAAGGAAGAACAACCGCCTGGCACTGTGACCCCTCTTTAGGGCTCTACAGATTTTTATCAAGTGCTTGAGTACAAGTGGGCCTTTTGTGAAGGAAAGAAGACACTGGGCTTCCTTCCCCTCCCGGGCTGGCCTAGGATGGAATGGAACTGTAGTGTATTTAGGAGTTTAGAGACATAATCTGAGGAAAGAAGTTCTAGAACTTTGCAGAAACAGTGATAGGACTATAAACTCCACAGATTATAAGGTTTAACCAGTGAATATATGGATGTATCTTAAGCAGCAAATAACTTTGTAGTTCCATTTGAGGAACTAACAGTAAAACTAATAAATGCCCCCCCCATCATAATATAATAAAATAAAGTAAGTGTGGGGATACAAAGATCCAGAACAACTAATTGCTATATTAAAGAAAAGATAGACTTTTATAAGTTACTAGTGGCCCGGTGCACGAAATTCGTGCACTGGGTAGGGGGGGGAGGGAGTGTCCCTCAGCCCAGCCTGCCCCCTCTCACATACTGGGAGCCCTCAGGCCTTGACCCCCATCACCCTCCAATCGCAGGATCGGCCCCTTGCCCAGGTCTGACGCCTCTGCCAGTTAACCACCATCTTAGTTGGCAGTTAATTTGCATATCACCCTGATTAGCCAATGAAAAGGGTAGCAGTCGTACGCCAATTACCATGTTTCTCTTTTATTAGTGTAGATTACTTAGCTTTGTAATGCAGAGAAAAACTGAGAGAAGAATTAGGTTTAAAGTTATAATAAATGAGACAGCAAGAAAAATTGGAAGTTTATTTTAAGAAAAATTTTAAAAATAAATTATATTCCTCCATCTATCATAACAGATAAAAATCGTCAAAATTTTAGGCTCCAATAAAAACATTTCCAAAAGTGTTCCTTTATACTTTATTAATTTAAAACCAAACAAATAAACAAAAAATCACAACACCCTCCCTGCCTTAACTATACACTGAAGAGGTACCTCTGCAAATGAATTTACAATTGTTGATTGTAAATCCAACTGGAAGATAGACGAATGAATTAGATAAATCTTGGAGAATCATTTTTACCCTCATACTGAAGTTTTCTGATGGTGTAACCTGACGCTTAGAAGCACAAATCTGAACTGAAAAGAAAATAACAAATTAAGAGAGCCATCTACTGGCAGTTCATTGAAATCTGTTTTATTCATTTGGTTTCTATGCCAAATAGACTTCCATAAGTAGTACTATGATCAACTTTCGGGATAAATTTAATATGACCAACCTTCATGCTATACTTTGTATGAAAGAAGATATCTTGAAACCCTGATAACCATGTTTAGGAGTTGTTCTTTGAAATTTGGCCAACTTGGCCAATACACTAGGAATGATGATGACAGGTTATATGATGTTTAGCAAAGTAAACATAATAAGAGCAGACAATGTATGTCCAGATCTGGTCCATTAGATATTTTGCCCCAAAGTCAAGCAGCTAATAAGTGTCAGAGCTTGGATTCAGACTCAAGTAATTGGACCACAGTGTACTCTTAACTGTAACCAGATTTTTAAAAAATTAATTGAATTCATATTATGTAATCATTATTGTTATGGCTTATAAAGGTACTAGGGCAAATTTGTAAAAGTTATATATAGTTAGAATGAAAATGCAAACATAGATACATTTTAGTATAAATAATGTGATAAGTTAATTAACATATGCAAAGGGTGCTCTGAGACCACAATAGAGAGGCACTTAGCTTAGCCTGATTAAGAAAGAAAGGGATTGTATCTTAGCTTGTTCTCCCAGTCACAGCACCAACTATGCTAAAATATAATTGCTTGTTTGCTTTTCTAGACTGCAAACTCCCTGAAGTCAGGGGCTATGTCCTCTTGCTCACTCCACCACCCCTACCCCCATCTTATATTGGACACTTACTAAATATTTGTTTAATGAATAAATGTGACCCAGTATTGAGAAAAAAATCTGAGACACAGAGTGATGAGAGATCAGCCTGGAGGAGTGTGCAAAGGCCATACCCAGAGGACCTGATAAGCTCTATAAGGATCTGTTCTTTTGAACCGTGCCACGATCCCCACATGATCTCACAGTTTTTCATAGTTTCAGAACTCACATGACTTGGTCTTTCTCCAGAACTGTAGTGAAGTAATTCTGAATGCCTGCTTGGAGTATCTAACTGGGAAATACTAGAGGTATCTAAGAGTTAAGGTATTAACATATTCAAAGGGAACACATTTTCTCCTCCATCACCAAATCTGCTCCTTTACCTGTATTTTTTTAAAAAAATTTAGATATAATTTACATATCTTCAAATTCATTCTTTTGAAGTGTACAATTCAGTGTTTTAGTATATTCACTACATATATACAATACCAGAGGCCCAGTGCACAAAAATTTGTGCATTTACTATATAGGATAGAGGCCTGGTGCATGGGTGGGAGCCAGCTGGTTTGCCCTGAAGGGTGATCTGGTTCAGGGTGGGGGTCCCCACTGGGGTGCCTGGCCAGTCTGGGTGAGGGGCTGAGGGCTGTTTTCAGGCTCAGACATCCCTCTGGCAGCCTGGGAGCCCTCGGGGGATGTCCACTTGCTAGCGGGGAGCAGGCCTAAGCTCAGTCGGACATCCTCAGTGCTGCTGAGGAAGCGGGAGAGGCTCCCATCACCACCACTGTGCTGGCAGCCATCAGCCTGGCTTGTGGCTGAGCAGAGCTCTCCCTGTGGTCAGTGTGTGTCATAGTGACCAGTCATTCCTAGTCGTTTTGCTGTTAGGGTCAATTTGCATATTACCCTTTTATTATATGGGATAGAGGCCTGGTGCACAGGTGGGGGCCGGCTGGTTTGCCCTGAAGGGTGTCCCAGATCAGGGTGGGGGTCCCGCTGGGGTGCCTGGCCAGCCTGGGTGAGGGGCTGCGGGCTGTTTTCATGCTGGCCACACCCTCTGGCAACCCAAACTTCAAGCCTCTCCTTTTTTTTTCTGGGATTTATTTATCTTCTATAATTGAAACTTTCTAGCCTTGAGTGGAGTCAAGGGCCAGCTAGGGCAGGTGGGAAACTTGGCTTCCTCCATCGCTGGGGGCAGCCCAAGACTCCTGCTCACTCCAGCTCCGTGGCCACTGCCATCTTAGTTGGGTTAATTTGCATACTTGCTCCTGATTGGCTGGTGGGCATGGCTGATGGTTAATTTGCATGTTTCTCTTTTATTATATAGGATATGTACAAATATGCAGTACAGTAATAGTTTTAAAATAAGAAATTTAGAAACACCTTAAATAGTTTATACAGAGGAATAACTAAGTAAATTATAACATGTCAATGAAATACAATGCAAGCAATTAAAGAGGCAGAGTTATTAACTGGAAAATGTCCAAAGCAAATTACCAAATCAAAAAAATTAAGCTATAATATTTTATTATGTCTGCTATAACCTACATTACATACATACCTATATGCTCAATATATGTATGAATGTATAGAAGGAAATATATACACACAAAAATATTAACAAAAGGTTACCACTTGGTCTATAATAATGTCAACAACAAAAAAAGTAAAAAAAAAAAAAAGGTTACCACTTGGTAACCAGATTTTGATTTTTACTTCATATTATTTTCTGGTTTTGATTTTTGCATTGATTAGAATGGTAATTTTTCTGATCTATTTTCAAAGTTCAATAAATTATTTTTTCAACTGTCTAGTCTACTGTTTTTAACCTTCTCATTGAGTTTTTAATTTAATTGACTACTTTTTCTATTTCTAGAAATTCTGTCTGGTCTTCTTCAAAGCTATCTGCTTTTTTTTAAAACAATATGATTTGTCTCCTTTCTTTTATTTTTAAAATCATTTTAAAGATTCTTATCTCATAGGTCCTATTGAATAATTATATTTCCAGATATTTCTGGGTTGCTAAGTACTTATGTTTGCTATCTCACCCACGGTAAATTGTTTGTTCCTGTGTTTTGTTAATTGGATTGTGACCACAACTTAAACAGAATAGGAATTTGGTGATGGCCTGACTTTAGGGTGTGTTCTTTCAGGAAAGTTTTATAATTGCAGTCGATTCTTATTATTTGTGGATTCCATGTTTGCAAATTCACCTACTTGCTATAATTTGTTCATGACCTGCAAATCCATAGTCATGGCTTGTTCTCTGTCATTGGTGGACATGCTCATGCACAGAGCTGTGACAAATATGAGTTTCCCGCTCATGATCCCAGCAGAGGTCAAACAAGGCAACACTCTGCCTTTCTATTTCAGCTCTCAGATGTCAACAAGTGTCCCTTCCGAGGTATATTTATTGCTATGTTTTTTTGTTTTACACATTCTTGGGATTTTTGTTGAAAAGGCCCCCAAGCTAGTGTTGAAGAGCTATGTCTAGTGTTCCTCAGTGCAAGAGGCTGTGATGTGCCTTAGAGAGAAAATACCTGTGTTAGAAAAGCTTCATTCAAGCCATGAGTTATAGTATGTGGACCATGGGTTCAATGTTAATAAATCTATAATATCTAGTCCTAGCCAGTTTGGCTCAGTAGATAGAGCATTGGCCTGCGGACCAAAGGTCCCAGGTTCAATTCTGGTCTGTGGCACGTACCTCAGTGAGGCAACCAGTCAATGTGTTTCTCTCACATTGATATTTCTCTCTGTCTTCCAATCTTTCTAAAAATCAATGGAGAAATATACTCAGGTGAGGAGTAAAATAATAATAAATCTAAAATATCTATTACATAAGGTGTCTTTAAACAGAAATACCCATAAAACAAGGTTATACAGACAATGAAATAGTAAAGTCATGTTAATGCAGAGTAAGTGTTGTGTGCAGAGTGAGGGTGTAGGTAGTTTTAGTGTTACTGTCCAAGTTGTGTGTGTGCGGTAGGGAGACGTTTTTGTTCTTCCATTCATTTTATATCAATTTCTCAATTTGAGGATTCCCTGCTATGCATGGAGTATAACTCCAGACCTGAGTGAGGGCACACTCAAATTGCAAAATATGGAAATTGTAAAGTTCCCCCACCCCTTCTTTTTTTCCTACCCAATTCTAGGAAAACTCTTCCTTCCTACCTTCCTTCCTTAGCTGTGTGACCTTGGGCAAGTGATGCAGGCTGGGCTGGTCTCTGTTTTCTCCAATGTGGCATGGGGATAATAGCTAAACATCACAGGATAGTCAAGAGGTTCCCTCCCTCTCTCCCTCCCTTCCTCCCTCCCTTCTTCCTTTCTTTCTTGTCTACCTTTCACTAAGCTTTTCTATATATTTTGTAGTAAGAGAATGTGGAGATTTTTTTGTTCAAAATATTACCTCTGTTACATTTTTTCAATTACAATTGACATTAATATTATTTTATATTAGTTTGGCTGCACAACTGTAT
The DNA here is from genome assembly GCF_000327345.1 of Myotis davidii. NCBI lineage: Eukaryota > Metazoa > Chordata > Mammalia > Chiroptera > Vespertilionidae > Myotis > Myotis davidii. The sequence goes on from NW_006297573.1 coordinate 974,748, forward strand.
TACTTTTATGACTAGAAAAACAGATCATCAAGAGTCCATATGTACACTTGACCACCCATTTGAGGAGAAATGTGCAACAAATACTTTAAGCACTATATTTTGCAAAACAGAAAATAAGCGTTGTTATCTTAGGAATATAAAATAGAGGGAGAGCCTGGGATTTGGATTTAGACAATTCTAGATGCAAATTCTACTTCTCTCCCTTATACCTATGTGATCCTGAGCAAATCAGTGAACTCCTCTCAGCTTCATTTTCCTCAGCTCTACAGTAAAGACAACATGTAGAGCTGAGACTGGAATCTATCAGGTATTTGCTAAGATGCAAATGACTAAGAGTTTAAAGCACTAGCTCTCAAAGTGTGGTCTGCAAACTTTAGGGATTTCCAAGACCCTTTCAAGAAGTTTGTAGTCAAAACTGTTTTTATAATAATTCTAAGACACTGTCTTTTTTACTATGTTGACATTTGCACTGAAGTACTGTGTGTTAGGTTAGGTGGCTCAGGAGGCGGCGCAAGAAATAGAGACTCCAGTGAATCAGAAAAGAAAGGAAAGGAAAAGGTTTATTCTGCGTCCCCGGGAGACCCACGTACCCCAAGGACAGGGCACGTGGATTCACGCCAACAGGGAGGGGGGCGCTTTTTTTATACTGCGGTTGGGTGAGGGGCGGGGACATGAGCTGAGGAATTCTCTGCTGCAGGGGATGGGCGGGGGTATGTGGATTAAGGGAGAAGAAGCCAGTATCTGTGTCTGGCACCTTGAAAAATAAAAAAGAATAAATAGCAAGAAGAGTTCTCTTCTGGAGATGCCGTTTTACTTCAAAATATATACATGTAATGTTTTTATACTTCCATTTAAAGTTTTGTGATATCAAGATTTAATATTAATATCAACTTAATTGAAAGTTTGAGATCTTGCTTTTATTTTTATTAAATAATTTTTATTGCTTGAAGTATTACAAAGGGTATTACGAGATCTTGCTTTTAGATCAAGTGACAAACTGCCACTATTAGACTCTTTCCTCTTTCTCTAAGATCACTGAATTCTTGAGTCTCCAAATACCCAAAATAGTTAATTTTTTATTGTGCAAGAGAGAGACAGAGAGCAAGAGGGAGAGAGAGACTATTTTTAGATTCAGAAAAATCTGACATTGGGCCAGATTGAAAGTTAAACTAATAGATGTAATGTTTATGAGCAATGTTTAACTTCCTGTC
>NW_006297573.1:976011-981046 GCF_000327345.1 Myotis davidii
TTAAAAAATAATGTTTATGAATAGTTCATAATAACATGGGAATGTGCTTTATGTTTTAATGACAAGTGAAAACAGCTGGGTAAAAAATTATGCTGGTAAAATAATCACAACTCCGTCAAACAAATGTATAAAAACTATACTTAGAAAAGGTATAAAAAAATACAGATCGAAATGTGAACAATGGTTGCCTTTAGATGGTGACATTTTGAACAATTGCTTTTTTTCTTACTGCTTTTCTCCCTTAAATACATTAAGGGGACAAATATAATACTGTCAACAATAAAGAATTATAAAAAACACACAACAAAACATTAGTTCTGCCACCAGCACAAAGTAAGAGGAACCACTGTTTTATCTCCCCATGCCTTAGAGGTCACACACATAATACACCCACAAAAATCATGCTAAAAACACAAGAGTATCTTTCTCATTTTCTTTTCCTGGCTCTCAGCACTAACCCAGTGCAACTCGTCTCCCTAAACTTCCGTTCTCATGACTAACACTGTCAGGCCCCAGGGAAATGCTTTTCCACATCTCCTGCCCCACAAAGGCCACTGTGTTGGAATGCTGTAATGCTGGTGGCAACATCAAAGATAACACTGCTTCAGGGTATGGAGAGGATTCCGAGGGGCAAAGTGTTCAGATAGGAAAAAAGACTTTTTATCAAATATTTTCCCATAGAAATTATGAATGCAACAGATTCTTGCATAGCAAAGAATCATTTTGCAATACAGCTAGGCATTCACTTCCTTGCTTTTGTTCCTCTTCCAATTTGTGGTTCCAAGGTATTTAGGAATTAGCATGGTATGTGCAGCCACTGTATGTGGTGATTGAGATAGGTATTTCTAACACGGCCTCCAAGGATCCCCACCTCCTGTATGTGTGCCCTTGTGTCATCATCTCCCCTTGAGTGTGAGCTAGACTTGGTGAGTTGTTTCTAGTGCGTGGCATACAGCAAAAGTAATGGGCTGTTAATGTCATGATGGCATTTTAAGACCATGACTTCCTTCTTGCTGGCAGACTTTCTCTATTGCGTTCTTGGCTCACATGCTCTGATGAAACAAGCTGCTATTGTTGAAGAGGCCCATGTGGCAAAGAAAGGAGGGTGGCTACGGCCAACAGCCAGCGAGGAACTAAGGCCCTCAGTCCAACAACTGCAAAGAACGGAATCCTGCCAACCACGGAGTGAACTCGAAAGCACATTCTTCCCCGGTCATGCCACAGCTGGCATGGCCCACACCTTGCTTGCAGCCTTGTCAGAGGCCAGGAGGCAGAGGGCCCAACCATATCATGCCCAGATTCCTAAAAATTGTAAGATAATAATTGTTGTTTTTTAAAACCACTAAGAGATGGGTAGTTTGTTATACAAAATACGTCACTAATCCAGTGGCTGAGAAACATTTTGCAATTTTAAATGTATATGTTACTCTTAAATGTATAAAATATAGGCCTAAATATAAACATATATTTTATTTGTCATAAAAATGTGATTAGTGATGTTGAGCATCTGTTCATGTACTTATTGGCCAGCTGTATATATTCTTTGGAGAAATGTCTATTCAAGTCCATTGCCCATCTTTTAACTGGGTTGCTATCTTTTTGTTATTGATCTGTAAGCTCTTTATATATTCTGAATACTAGACTCTTTTCAGATATATATTTACAAATATGTTTTCCCATTCTGTGGATTGTCTTTTCACTTTCTCTACAGTGTCCTTTGATGCATGAAAAGTTTTTAATTTTGATGAAGTCCAATTTATCTATGTTTTTATTTCTGCTGGTGTTCTTGGTGTCATATCTGAGAAGCCACGGCCAAGTCCAGGTTATGGAGATTTATTTGTATGGTTTCTTCTAAGAGTTTATCATTTTAACTGTTATATTTAAATCTTTGACCCGTTTTTAGTAAATTTTTGAATATGGTATGAGATAGGAATCCAACTTTATTCTTTTACATGTTGAAGAGGCTATTCTTTTGCTATTGAATGGTCTTGGTTGCATGCACTGCTTTTTTCTCCATTTTTTTTTATTGTGGTAAAATACATATAACATAAAATTTACTATTATAATCATTGTAAGTGTACAGTTTAGTGGCATTAAGTACATTCATATTGTTGTGCAACAATTACCACCATCCATCTCCAGAACTTATTTCATCTAACAACACTAAAACTCCATACCCATTAAATAATCATTCCCCATTCCCCTCAGCCCCCAGCTGCTGGCAACCACCATTCTACTGTCTGACTCTGCATGTGACTATTCTAGGTACTTCATGTAAGTGGAATCAGATAGTATTTGTCTTTTTGTGACTCACTAATTTCACCGAGGATAATGTCCTGAAGATTCACCCCTGTTGTAGCATGTGTCAGAATTTTTTATTTTTTAAAGACTGAATAATATTCTATTGTATCTATATGTCATATTTTGTGTATCCTTTCATCTGATGATGACACTTGGGCTGCTTCTACCTTTTAGCTATTGTGAGTAATGCTGCTATGACATGCGTGTACAGCATGCACTGGTGTTTTTTGTGTGTTTTTTTCGGGAGAAAAAGTTTTCCCAGAAGCTCCCCAGTAGATTTCCCCTTACATCTTATTGCCTGGAATTTTGTCACATGTTCATGCCTAAACCAAGAAAGTGGGCCACAGCCCTGGCGGGATAGCTCAGTTAGTTAGAGCATTGTTGCCATATGCCAAGGTTGTGGGTTTGATCCCTAGTCGGGGCACATACAAGAATCAACCAATGAATGCATGAATTGATGGAACAATAAATAGGTGTTTCTCTCTCTCTTGCTCTCTCAAATCAATAAAATTTTAAAAATTATATTTTTAAAAAGAAAGAAAGTGGGCCACAATGTTTGATTTAGAGTCTAAACTTTAGGCAAATGATAATTTACACCATGTGGGGCTTGGGGAAGTGTTCCTCCCCTGAAGCTCTTGGCTTTGAGGAGGAGGGTGCCTTCCATTTTAAGGGAAGTATGTGAGTGTTGTAACCAAGTCAGTTACACGCTCAGCTGTCAAGACGAGTGAAAACTACACACACAGGTTAGAGTCAACCACGGATTTACATAGGATTTCTTTTTTGAAACCTTGAGGCCAGTGATACTATCTCACATTCCTGTCTTCCTTCATCACCATCTTTCTCTTTGTGTTCTCTCCTGTGCGTCCTTTCCCATGACCCAATCTCCCTTCAAATATTTCAGTTCCTTATCTGATGCTCTTATTCGCTCCATCCTGATTCTTCTTACAGAATTCTTGCTCCACTTCTTGGTCTTAAGGAATACTGATTCTTCTCTGAAGATTCTGTCCCCCTGCAACTTTCTTGAATTTATGCTTTTTTGTCTTTTTGGTTTCATTTATTCATGAACACCACATCCACAGTCCACAGATGAGTTCAGCTCTCTCCTCATTATTTAGTGCTATATAATTCAGTAGTGCTTTGCTTTAATGTAAAAATCTGTTCCTTAAAGGATTTCGTGACATTTGCATATATCATTCTCCACCCCACCTCATCTCTGTCACATTTTGGCTGGATGGTTACTAGCTCAGATTCCCACCCACCTGGTTCACAATCTTATCCTTGCCCATTGTTTCAACTGTCATCTAAAACTGATGACTCTCCACGCTAAATGCTCAGCTCAAATCTTCCTTTTAAACTCCAAATCTAATTGCCTCCTGGGCATAGCTATCTGTCATCTCCAAAGCTCTCCTAACTTAACACGTGGAAAGTTGAAAAACAGAAACCTGGGAGTGTCCCTTGATTCCTTCTCTCCCTCATATCTCTTTTTGATTCTATTATCCTAATATCTCTAACCAGTTTTTTTTTTGCTTTTTCCTTATCACTATTCAGATATTCCTTAAAAAAACACACCACAACCTGAAATATAAAAATAATCTTCCAACTGGTCTTTGCAGTACACGCCATTCTCCATAATATTGCAACCAGCAACCAAAAATGCAACCTAATTATATCGTTCCCATTCCCTAAATGATTCCCTTTATAATCAGGTTAAAGTCTATGATTTTTATCATAGTATACAAGGCCCCTTTATGAAATAGCCTTAGTCTGTCTTTCCAGCCTTATATCATACCACTCCCCCATTCTCATGCTCCAGTTATAATGAATTTATGGGTTATCCTAAACTGGTTGAACTTCCTTCGTCTGAAGCTAGTTAATAATTATTTTTGTCATTTCAGTGATTGCAGGATTTCCTCCTCTAGGATCCCTCAATTTGAGGGAAACTGACACTCCTTTTTCTCCTATTACCGGTGCATATCTGTATCATAACACCATATTGGGGGACCATACATATACTATCTAAGTTCTTTTCAGATGTCCAGGTTTTAGCACAGTGTTTAATAATACTAGATGTGAATAGATACTGTACTACATTTCAAGGCTAAGGCTTATTTTGTAGCACTTGTGAAGTGTGACTGAAAGAAAAGGAGGATAGAATAATATTGCATTTAGGAGGGAAGCTGAGTTCACTGAAGATGCTTTCAAAATTATGGGAATCCTGTGAAAGTTTGTAGACTGAGGTAAAGGGGGCAGTGGAGAGAGAGAGAGAGAGAGGTTGAATATACAGGAGAGGTGATAGAAATAAGGTCACTTGGAAAGGAGAAAAGGCTTCACCAAATTTTGCCTAAAATAATTTTATAGTCCTTTAGAGTCTACAAGGTATTCACCTCATCAAGGTTGAGTTCAATTTATCTCAAAATGATATCCTGAATCAGGCATTCATTGTATCTTTTTTCCTTGTGGGATGGCTGATCTTGAGCCTGCAGGGAGCAAGCTGGCTCCAGACTTCTCCAAGTCCCATTTCTTTGCCTCCAGTTCTTACATGTCCAAAGACAGGACCCACAGACACACCTTTGTCGGAGGGTTTAATATATATATATTATTGATTTCAGAGGGGAAGGGACAGGGAGAAACCTCAATGATGAAAGAGAGCCCTGCAACCCAGCCTGGAATCGAACCATGACCTCCCGGTTCATAGGTCGTCGCTCAACAGCTGAGCCACACCAGCCAGGCCCCC
>NW_006297573.1:981149-987863 GCF_000327345.1 Myotis davidii
GTGTCAAAGTTGACACGCGAACTCATTTTTTTGGTTGATTTTTCTTTGTTAAATGGCATTTAAATATGTAAAATAAGTATCAAAAATATACATCTTTGTTTTACTATGGTTGCAAATATCAAAAAATTTCTATATGTGACACAGCACCAGAGTTAAGTTAGGGTTTTTCAAAATGCTGACACGCCGAGCTCAAAAGTTTCGCCATCACTGCCCTACACCAAGGTTGTGGGTCCAATCTCTGGTCAGGGCACATACAATAATCAACCACTGAATGTATAAATAAGTCAAACAACAAATTGACATTTCTCTCTCTCTCTCTCTCTCTCTCAAATCAATAAATAAAAAATGTAAAAACAGGAGTATACTAGGTAGAAGTTAAAGATGAAAATTTACTAACAAAAATGTGGAGCTCTATCACAATATGCTACTTAGAGTGGCTAGTATGGTCTCACGGTACCGGCATGGGATATGATGACATTTTAGGAAGGGCTTGACACTTAAGATAAATGTATTTAATATACATATGTGTTACCGGGAAGGGGACCTGGCCCTTAGCAGGTCTGCCTCGGACTGGCCCATAGTATGTGGGTTCTTGCCTTTGTGCAGGAAAGATTTCACAATGCAAGTCCAGGTGACTTTGAGAGTATGTTTATTGAAGCTGGGGACAATGAAACAAGGAAGGGCCTAGGATAAAAGAAGCAACAACAGGAGAGAGCCTAGGAGGGGCTGCTTTGGTTACTGAGAAGTCAGAGAAAAGAGGGTGCAGGGGGTTAACCCCGGACCGGACCGGCTGCTGCTGCCTATTGCTCCCCTGCTTTCATGTCTAGGAGATGCATGCCTGCGGGGGAAGGAGTGGGGGTAGGGGTAGGGAAGGCATGGAGGGAGAGTGTGCTGGGTCCTTTATTTTGAGGGTTTTTAGAGGCTAGGAGTTTAGGGGAGGTCTGAGGAGATATCTCAGTGGAATAGTCATCAGCTTCAATGTGTGCCCTTTCAGAGTGCTAGGGGAGGCGTCATTAGTCATTGTGGCTGGTCCCCTGGTGTGGCCTACCAGGTTTTGCTGCTTTTCTGGGTCTGGAGCTGAAATATAATTGAGGCCTAGATATTATGTCTAGGGAGGTGAGGTCAGAGGCCTAACCCTCACGACCAGTGATATGCCAGAGGAGGAAAGGCCACCCTGAGGGCTAAGTCCCGCACCAGTTTTGCCTGTGGCTAAGCATCAGGGGTTTTCTAGCTTCGTGACCTTCTGTATCTGGCTTTAAATTGCTCAGCCAGTTTGTTCAGATATTTGTCTCAGTTTCCCCATTTCACCTGCCAAGGAATTTTTCTAGCTTCTTATTGTCCTGCCTCATATCTATCTCTATATCTATACATATAGCAGTAAATTGCTCTTTCATTATTTTTGAATGTCTGATTAATCAAATATTCTGGTTTTAAGAGCTATTTAGCATATTTTAAAATATTGAATTATTAATTCAAATTATTGAATTATTAATTTAAAAATAATCGCGTATATTTAAAACTACATAGCATGGATGAGAAGGGAGTTTCAGGGCCACAGACATCACTGTGAACTTCCACAAACACTTAGGGAGTGCCAGTCACTCTGTACAAAGAACTGTGCTTAGAGCTGAGAGAGACAGATGTTTAAGGTGTGGCTCCTGTCTTTTAGAAGGTAGATGGGCTATTCTAGAGTTCCAATTAACCAAATGCAGCTGTGATTATTAAAAGGTGATATTACACATGCTATTTTCTATTTTCCATTCTGATAAAGCCCTTATATTCTTTTCATTTCCCTTTAAGTCTTTCCTAATTATCAAAACTACCCGTGCTTCAGAAACAGATTGCAGTGCCTAGGCAGAGTGCTTTGCCCCTAGCAGGTATATTTGTTGAACTGAAATGAGTATCTTGTCCAATTTTAACACTTGTATGGTTGGGCATTGGCTGACTTGGAAATTCAAAGATACATTTAGAGGAGAGAATATTGCTAAGCACTGCAGCTGCAAAAATCTCTTTTAAAAACCTAAATTCTGTTACATAAATTATGTATTCTTTAAACTCTCTTCCACATTCATTTACCCAATTGATCACTGAAACTGCTCTAGAAATATGTGTATCAAATATTTAGCATATTTTTAAAGCTTCCTTAATAACACCCCTAATAAGTGGATGCAATTATGTATCTATTTACTATGAACACTTATGAATAGTGGAGAACCTAATTATAGCTGATCATTAACTTCTGTATCATTCCAAAGGAAATGTTTTCTCTCTGTGTGTTATTGTTTTGGTGCATGAGTATGGAAAGCAGCAGATTGTTTTCCATGATCATAGATTTTAAATATTTACTTGCTAGTGCTGCATTATTTAGTACACTGGCGTTGGAAGGCAGTTTGTATGGTAGCTGATGCCATGTCAGTGTTACAGAATATAATTTTCCTCCGTGACTTCTCCATGAAGTTGAAAAAATGGAAACTATTCTAGTCTGTTTTAACCAATTAAAATTTGTTTTGCTATAAATCCATAGAAAACCAATGTTTGTTGTATACACCCACGTTTATTTTGTATAATTACCATGTAGTTTATTTTGAGAATTCAAGCATTGTTTCTCATGGTCTGTTAATGCACACTATCAAAAATAAAATAAATTCATTCCTGTAATCCTAGTCTTAATGAAAGTAACAAAAAGGTATCCACACAGCTTGTTAATGTGTGTTATCTGTTCTAAGAAATCAAAACAGAGTTCTGTGTTTTAAGATATGGAACTGTGACTGGATGGGGTCTGGGCCTGGGGCTGGTCTGCCTGGGGCCCGCTGGTAGTGTTCCTGACTTTGTGTAGAAAAGACTTCACAAAACGAGTTCACATGGCTTTTGAGAGTACGTTTATTAAAGCTAAGGACAGTGAAACAAGGGAAGTCTTAAGGTAGGAGAAGCAATGGGAGAGGAAGAGAAAAAGTCAGAGAAAGGGGGCATTGGAGACAGGCTCAGGGGTTAGCTTAGGTTGACCTGCCATTGCCCACTGCTCCCTAGTTGCAAGTCTTGTAAGGTCCCTTAGAGTTTAGGAGTAAAACAGCAAAGATACAAGGCGTGGGCATGCTCTTGGGAGAGCTCGCTGTGGCGCCAGCTTCTTGGAGCTTTCTTTATCTTTCTTTGGCTGGCTGGAATCTTAGGGGAGGTCACAGGGGAGGGTCTTAACAGAATATTCATTCGCTTTTCAGGTGTCTACTTCAATATGTTAATTCATCAAAATGGGTGTGTAAAGGGCCAGGGTTATTTTCTGGTTAGTTTTATTTTTAAAGAACGTGATCGAAGGGGGATTGGAACTAAGGCTGGTCTGCCCTGGGACAGTATATAATGCGTAAACCATTTGTGTCTAAGTGTCTTTGGCTAGGGAAGATAATCCTTGTGATTTATTAGCTAGCTGTAAATTGCTCAAATCATTTGGCATTGTCTAATTATTTTGTCTCACTTTCTTTTATCCCACTTGTCAAGGAATTTTCATAGCTTCTTACTATCTTGCCTCAGAACCATAGGCTATCTAATCAGGCAAGAAAACAGGAATCTTGTTTGCTCACTCTAATAAATGTTCCATTTGTGATTTTGCTCCATCCTTTGAGTGATTAATTACTTGGCTTCCCTACGATATAACAGAAAATAAATATTCTAGTTACCTGTTTTAGTGAGAATAATAATAATAAAAAAAGATAGTTCATATCATTTAACACATTAAAAATGGAAAAACATTTCAAATTTAATTTTGAACTTTTAAACTCTGCATTCTGAAAGGTTTTCTTTCCCATGTGGTTTCATAGTCATGTAAGACAGCCTGTTACTTTTTTTTTACTTCTAACCGTTATTACAACTTTCCATGCAATTCAGGAGCATTCTGGTAGTCCTGTTCCAACACAATCTTGCGATACTGCAACATGACATAGGATTACACTTTGCAGTAATTTAGGATTTCTCTCAACACCCCTTATGAGTGAAGGTAAAAATTTTCATTTCATAAAAAGCCGGTGCAGATTATCATGTTTCAATCCTTGAAAATAATCTGAATGTGGAAAACGAGTGCATACATTTCTTAACATTTTTAAAAGTATTTACCTATAGTCTCAACTATAGCTTCGTTTAGAGTGCCTTCAAAACAGGTGAAGGAGGGAATACAGCTATTTTTACCAAAGCGGGGCTTGGCAGGAAGGTCTACATTAGTCTTCGGGATTTAACCAGTACTCTGAAATCGCATTGGGGATCTGGGGGGTGTCGAGGACTGAGTGAAGAATGAGGGGCGCAGTGCATACTGGATCTTGTAGTTCCTGCGACCAGACAGGGCGTGGTGTTGCATGGCATGCTGGGAGTTGAAGTCCAATCGTTCAACGGGAATCACGGCGGGCAGAATGTGATTTGTCTGTTAGATACACCGCTTACAGATGGATACTTTCCCTTGGTTCTGCGCTTGCCGTGTGGTGACTTCGGGGGCTGGGGAGGCGGACAAAGGGATGGATGAAGTCAGCGGAGCAGGAGCTCGTAGGCGGCTGTTACCGCTGCCGCCAATTGAAGGAAGTCGGTACCCCGGAAGTGGCTGATCTATTGGGTTTGAAAGGGAGGCCGTTCCTCTTACTACGGTGGCCGGGGAACTGGAGGTGCCTGTGCGCGGTGCTGAGGTCGGAGCGGCTGCTGTGCGGGCTGTTTCTGTGGCGGCTTACGCTAGAGCTGGAACGTTTCCCGGGTCGGTGTCTCCTGCACATTTTGTACACTTCTCCCGCTCTGATTCGGTGAGGGATTCGACCTGAGGCGAAGGGAGTCCGGAACAGGTTGGGAGTTACTGTCCGGGTCCCCGACGGACGGGGATCCGTGGGGGGCCCTGCCCGCAGTGGAGACCCTGTGCCCAGCAGTTGGGGCTTTGAGGGTTTTGGCTCCGCCCTTATCTCTAGTGTCATTTGTCTTCTGACTTGTTGCCCTTGCGGGGACTCGGAGCTAGCAAACCTTAGTAAGTCTACCCGTGCCCTCTCTCCTTGTGGCTTTCCTGAGCTCTTCCAGGCACGACCTCTGGTCCCCTGCGCTATCGCATCCATTTAATTCCTCCCCCGTTTCTCCCCGTGGAAGAAGGTAAAAGAAAGGGGGGAAAATCAGCAGCAACAACAACAAAAAACCCACCCCCAAATCGGATTCCTGAGATCGCAATCTTCTCATTCCTAAATCTTTCCCCCAGATTTGGCCTTTGTTACTGCTTCAGACCTGAACATACTCCTCTGAATATCTTAGTGCTTTTGCATCCAGACAAACTTTCAGTGGCTTGATTGGGTTCTCGCTTCACCCTCCACTCTTCTACCTCCATCCACCTGTGAGGGCTTTTAGGTTGGAGAATAGATACTTATGATGACCCATGAATGAGAAAGATGTCAGTGGTCGCTCAGCATGTCTTCTGCTTACTGAGTTTCTATTGCTTACATTTTTGTTTTGTATTGATTATTTTCCCACAGGGAGTCCATTGCTACCCTGTAAGTTAGAAGAGAATACGTGATCGTACATCTCTTTATATCTGAATTCGGTATTTAGATGGGATTTATTTTTATTTTTTATTTTTTGCCTACCTAAAACGTATGCCCCTTGTGGAGTTTTTGCAATGATTTTATGTCAATTAATAGAAGATAGACTCAAGGGAATACTCTTTCCTCCTTGGTTGCTAGTGATTTTGTAATTAGATTATGAATCATTGAAAGTACCCAGAGGGATTGGAAAAGCTTTGAAAGGCAAAGACTGTGTATGGTCCAATTTACACATTAATAAAGCTTCCTTCCCTGAATAAGGAAGAGTTTATAATTCAATAATATGATGCTGTGTTGAATTAATTATCAGTTCATTCACTGTAAAGTTTTTGAGAACAGTTTAAAGTTAAAAAGTAGCCAGTATATGAAATTGTATGATTTAGTAAAAAGTAAAAAAAAAAAAAAAAATTGATGTTCTTTTCCTGTAAAATGAATGCAAATATATTGAAACATTTATTTGTTGTAATTGTTTATGAGGTAGTTCTTTATATTTTGACAGATCTGGTAAAACAGCACTGTATACTATTCGCTGATGTAGACAGAAATTATTGTCGATCTGACTTTTTGGGGATCATGTAACCCAAATGAGTTTGCAGCTTTTCTATTCTAACTAGAGGCCCAGTGCATGAATTCGTGCACTAGTGGGGTCCGGCTGGCCTGGCCCCAATGGGGGGGGGGAATTGTTGCTGTGCCTGTTGTGAGGAGGAGACAGTGGGAGGTTGGCCAGCCCGCCGGCCCCTAATTGGGGTGATCAGGACCGGGCTGGTGGCGGGGAGGGGCCGTGGTTGATTGGCTGCTGGGCCCCACCCCTGATTGATATGTGTGTGTGGGGCTGATCAGGGGTGGAGCTGCCTGGGGGGAGGGGCCGCAGGCCGATCAGGGGCAGGGTTGGGGTGGGGGGGAAGGGGCCGCAGGCAGTTGGCCGCCTGATCCCACCCCCCGTTGGCCCTGTTTGCTGGCCGCAGAGGGCGTCATAGCAACTGGTCGTTCTGGTCTTTGGCTTTTTATATATATATAGGTTATTGCACTATAGAAATTATAATAAAGTTATCATTTTTCTTTAAGCAGTCAAATGTAATCTTTATGTGTCAATAAAATATAAATGTTAATACTTGTACCCTGTCAAATTGGAATTATTTCTAATTAATCAGAAATGGTTTCAGCCATACTG
>NW_006297573.1:988123-1037193 GCF_000327345.1 Myotis davidii
ATCTTGATTGGTACCTGATGAGGGTCAGGCTGGCTGAGGGGAGGGGCCGCAGGTGATTGGCTGGTGGGCCCCACCCCCGATTGATGTGTGTGTGGGGCTGATCAGGGGCAGAGCTGCCTGGGGGGAGGGGCTGCAGGCCGATCAGGGTGGTTTGGGCCCACCAGGGGCAGAGTTGGTGGGGGGGGGCACAGGCAGTTGGCCACCCGATCCCACCCCCCATTGGCCCTGTTCGCTGGCTGCAGAGGGCGTCATAGCAACTGGTCGTTCCGGTCTTTGGCTTTATATATATATAGGTTATTGCACTATAGAAATTATAATAAAGTTATCATTTTTCTTTAAGCAGTCAAATGTAATCTTTATGTGTCAATAAAATATAAATGTTAATACTTGTACCCTGTCAAATTGGAATTATTTCTAATTAATCAGAAATGGTTTCAGCCATACTGTTTGTGGCTAAATGTAAATATTTCATAATTCACTCATGGAATTCTTTATTGGGTAACTGATAAGAGGCTCAATATTAAGTAAAGTTTTTATATTTTTCCTGAGACTGTATTCATTTCATGGGCATTTATTGAATACTTTTTACCACTAACCCCAAATCATCAAAACATTAATTGAGAGTGCTGCTCTTGTCCTCAGGTTTGTACTAGATGCTATTAAAGCATTATTTCATTTAACCACTTTAATTCATTGAGCTATTGAACATTACTTACATTTAGCAGAGGAAGAAACTGAAACTCAAAGAGTTTAAGTTATTTAGTCTAGTTCTTTTCTTTCCCAACTGTAAAGATTGGCTTACACAGTTGCAAAGATTTGTTTTCTACCACGGAATATGTAAAGAGCATTAATTCAATAAATATTTGCTGCGGAGCTGTTATGTACCAGATACTCTCCCAGGTTCTGGAAATAACAGTAAGCAAAACAGATGAAAGCCCTGCTCATAGGGAGCTTAGACTCTAACAGAATGTATGAAATGTTAACCTTGCCTTCAAGAAGCAGAGAATATAGCCAATACACATTAGATTGTATGTATTTTAGAATGTTAAAATTGAAAAGATAAGGGGAAATTTCGTGAAATATATGAAATTTGATTTATAACTTAAACAGCAAGTAGGGATTTAGTAGGTAGAAATTGGGAGGAAAGTAATTCTAGCTTGAGGCATAAAATGAATAAAATTCTGAGTTGTAGGAGAGAGATTAGAAGAAGGGACAGGTAACTGGACTGCTTTGTAGCTTCAGTTTCTTGTATGTAGGTGCACAGTGTTGGTTGAATTTGAAACAATGTTTAAATGAATGAAGTTAGAATAGGAGTGCAGCTATGAGGCAATGAGAATTAGATCTAGTGTTATTGTAGTGGGAATGGAAGAAAGGAATGGATATAACAGCTATTGGTGAAAGAACCAGTAGGCTCTGTTAATTATTGAATGTTTGTAGTAGTGTGGTGGCCAAAGGAGAAAGGAGACTAGATTATTAGGCTTGAACTGATTTTCCTATTTCATCAGATTATGAGATTTATTTTTCTTTTTCCATTGATTTTTAGAGTAGAAGGGAGGGAAGAAGGGGAAGAGAGAGAGAGAGAGAGAGAGAGAGAGAGAGAGAGAGAAACATGGATGTGGAGAGACACATCAATTGGTTACCTTGCACATGCACCCCGACCAGGGCCGTGGATAGAACCTGTAACCCAGTCATCTGCCCTTGACTGGGAATTGTACCTGCGACCCTTCGTTGCCAAGGGCTGACACTCTATCCACTGAGCCACACTGGCCAGGGCCACAATATTTTTTAAAAAATATGTTTTTATTGATTTTTAGAGAGGAAGGGAGAGTTAGAAACATCCATGAGAGCATGTGCCCTGCAGGGGATGGAACTGGCAACCTCTTGGTGCATGGGTCAACGCTCAACCACAGACAGTCACACTGGCCAGGCTCAAGTCATGAGATTTAAAAAAAATTCCAAGATGCATCATTATTTTATGAGCCACTATGAAAAAAATATTGCCAATTAAACAAAGATTGCCAACTCTAAAATGTATTCCGTTTCAGAGTTAAAATGTAAAAATGTGTGATCTAGAAATGATGAAATAGGGTACTCCTTATGATGGTTAGTGAGCCTTATAACCATTTTATTTTTATTTTTCGAGGACTATTTATAAATTAATTTGTAATCTTTCACATGCATTCAATCATTTAGCATTTACTTATTAACTAGGCACTCTTCTAGGCCACAGTGATACAGTGGTCAGTAACTACAGTCTCTACCCTCATAGAACTTTTTGTGTAGCAGGGGGAGGCAGACATAAATCAAAGATTCCATCAAAGAAATTTAAAGTTGCAGTTATTGTAAGTGCTATGAAAAAGCACTTGATGTAATACAGAAGAAAAACTGATTACGGAGGAGGTAAGAGTGTAGATGGGAGAGGCCAGATGACAGATGGTGATAATATCTAGGACAAAGTGGTGATGCAGATAGATAGAAGTGGATGGATTTTAGAGCTATTTAGGAGGTAGACTGGGTGATGGATGGGATATGAGGAATGAGGGAGAGGAAGGTGCCATTGCCCACCACTAGCTTTTTGGTTTATGTAACTGGATGGATTGTAGTTTAATCAGTTCACTGAGATAGAGAACATTGTAAGATGACCAGGTTTGGCAGGACATGCTTTGTTTGTTAATTTTTTAATGTGGCATCAGTGTTCAAGGTTAATTTCTTATCCCCCCTCTTATGTCATTGTTTTATTTAACCCCTTCCCCGGCAGAAACGTGTATACTCGTTTTCACAAAATGTTCTTTTTCAGTCGTCGACGAGTATACTAAGAAAATATGGTAAAAAAATATGGTTTATAGGAAGACGAGTTACAAACTGTTTTCATAACCAGCATCAAAAATACCATATAGAACCAAAATAAAAAAATTAGTCTGAAAAAGAAACGTTTTTAACAAAAAAATTGTTGGGGAAGGGGTTAAGTATGTTTAAGGAATAGTGTAGCTGAAATAAATTTGTTTTTTTTTTTCCTTGAGTGAGCACGGATAAAGTTCTGGGTGAAAGCATTTGGAAATATGTTGGTATTTTTTTTGAATTTATATGTAACATATTCAGCTATATATATGAATAGGTAACTGAGTAATGCAGTTATACATCATATGTATTTTCACTTAAGATTTGGCATTGGGCATCTGGTTAAACTTTAACTTTATTCAGTTGGTATATATGTAAATATGTAGTAAGGAAAAAAGATATGTTTTGAATTTCCTTTGAAATATCCCATTTGTGTAATTTTTGAGAGATATTGAATCAGTACAATCAGTTTATTTAAATTTTACATTTCATAGTAGAGCATATAGAGTTTGGCTCTGGAGTCAGACTGCCTGGAACAAAGGTGTGTTTTGCTATTTACTAGCAGTATGACCTTGCAGAAGTTATTTTGTTGTTTTAAGTCCATTGGCTTTTTTTTAATGGAAGATATTTGACTATGGGTGGTAGGCACACAATACAATATACAGATCGTGTATCATAGAAATGTGCACTTGAAATCTATATGATCTTATTGGCCAGTGTTATCCCAATACATTTAATAATAAAAATAAAATAAAATGTAGTTAAGTTCCTATGAAACTTTTTAATAGACCCTTTTTATAAAATCAGTTATCTGTAAAACTAAAGTAAACATATTTTAAAACTTCATCATAGTATATAGTTATGGGGAACTCCAGAACAATTACATCAAATAGAGCATATGCAGTTGTTATCTTTGTAAGGCTTTAAACTTGTAGCTCTATTTTCAAATTAATAGAATTTTACTTAAAATTAGAAATTAGAAAAATTACATCAAACAATGCCATTTGAAAGCCAAAACAACTGTGATTGGGAACATTTTAAACAATGCTCCTCTTTTGACTGATGATACAATTCAAGCATTAATCTTTAACAATAGACATAATTGTTTGGGTTACTTTAACTCATTCCTAAGAAATATGGCTAGTGTTTTTCTGTATTCACACCCAGAATAAAAAGATTTATGTTATTTGTAAGTTCGTTGTATTTGAAGGATGCCAGTTGTGACTGTGTGTTACCCTGTAACATATTCACACATTTTTCATGTGTAAATATTTTCATTGGAAAAAGGAAACTATTTCTCTTACAAATTATAACACTTATTATTTCTATTGTGAGACATAACCATAAACAGTCTTGAGTTTTGATTAGTTATAAACATCTTGCTTATTAGTATGTAAGGTTAATGAGGACAGAAATTGGGTTTCATTGTTCATTGTATCTCGCATAGTACCTGACAGAAATAACCACTAAGTACTTGATGAATAAGTGAATTTGATGTTTTATATTTAACTAGTGGCCTGGTGCACGAATATTTGCAACAGTGGGGTCCCTCAGCCTGGCCTGCAGGATCGGGCTAAAACTGGCTCTCCGACATCACCTGAGGGGTCCTGGATTGTGAGAGGGCACAGGCCAGGTTAAGGGACTCCACTGGTGCACGATAAAGGCCAGGGAGAGATGCGGGAGGTTGGCCAGTCGGGGAGGGACCGTGGAAGGGCTCCAGGGTGTGTCTGGTCCCTGTCGCTCAGTCCCGATCAGCCAGACCCCAGCAGCAAGCTAACCTACCGGTTGGAGAGTCTGCCCCCTGGTGGTCAATGCACATCATAGCGAGCAGCTGAGTGGCCTTAGCATATCATTAGCACATTACACTTTGATTGGTTGAACAGATACCAGACAATCGGACACTTGGCATATTAGGCGTTTATTATATAGGATGACTTGTAATTAATTACTGGTCTCAATAATATGGATGTACCTTTTCCTCACCAAAAGTAATTAATTATTTTGTTGTTTAATTGATTTGATGTCTGCTCAGTACTTAATTTCTTCCTTAGATGTTTTTACCCTTTTAAAGAGAAGAACACATAAGTGGTACATTTTATTGATGTCATCTTTATAAATTTGCTGTGCATTGGGTGTTTTTAACTGGAGGATGTGATCCTGAGGGGTCCTAACAATGTTTATAAGATATATCCTTGAGACAAAACAACCTTATTTGTCTTTTTGCTATACGATCTTTATTCTTATTTTAAAATCAAGTTTCTGAATATGTGTATCCTGCCCTTATCATGTTGCCTTTCCTTTTCTCAGTCTTTTGTCTTTATCTCACTGTCATTTACTTTACCTAGTCCTTAGCTCTGAAAGGGGACAGTCCAAATAAATATTACGTTGTTCTCCTAGTTTCTTCGTATTTGCCACTTAAAAACAATAAGCATGCTAAGTTTAAAATCTGAACACAAAGTTCAGTGCATGAGGATAGAGGATTGGCAAGTATAGGTAAAGAGAGGGAGTAGAAATGGGTACAATAATTGATGTTTCTATAAACAAAGAACTGAGATGGGGATAAGAAATAAGAGAGCAGAGATGACAGATCAACATATTGAAAGACATTTAAGGTCAGACAAGGGATTGCTATTTGTTACTAAAAATGCAAGCAGGTAGAAAAGGTTGTAGTAGATGAACAGCTTAGAGCGGACCTCACTCTTCATTTTATTTGATTGTATAGCTAAAAGCACATCAAAAATTCTAAATCAATATCTATATTTTATCTTGTTGCAGAATATTATTTGGGGAAGATGCTCAAGCACACACCAGTACTGGAAGTCTGCCGTGTTTTTATTGGTCATGATATGTGGCTAAGATATATTCTGTAGAATCGTTCCCTAAAGTTCTGTCTGCCAGGAGCTTTTACTTGGCTTTAAATCCTCAGTGGGTAAAATATTCTATCTATTGCCATATGGGAGAGGCTGATTACCTTCACCTGCCCTTCAAGGACATTGGTTTGAGTACCATTTTACATTTATCAGTTTATAATTTATCGACTGTCTTAATGCATGGTTACTGTTAGAAAAGTGACTCTAAAAATGACATCTGGGTCTCAATCGATGATTTTCATATCAAATGTTGTAGCTCTGTCTTCCAAAAGGACCCTGCTTGGTCTTCACTCTGCTTTTCACATCATTAACAATAAAGTTTAGTAATAACCTCATCCAGTAGCTTTATCTATGTTTACTGAGATACTAGTAAAAGCGTTCTCCTTTTTAATGCTATTATCTTTTAATTAAAAATGGATTTGTCACAATGTAATCAGGGAACAGAAATATGGAAATGGTGATGGAAAGATTCGTTGTAATATGCATTAGTGAAGAAAGTTTACTGGAAAAAAGTTATTAATTTCCCAAAGTTTTAAGAAATAAGCTATAAACATATTTAAGAAGTGTTTGGAAATTGTGAAGAATGTTATTTTGGTGATTTTCCAAACTGAGGCTCTGCCAACACTACATTAAATAAACAGGAATTTTGACGTCTGAGTTTGATCACTGGGACAGTCAAGCCAGCTATTTTAGGGTCCATAGCAGATTTACGTATGCTGGATCATGAGTAAATTGTCACTGCACGTTATACTTGATGGGCAATGAATTTTAATTTTTTTTTAATTAAGAAAACTTTTGGAAAGGGAAATTGTGGGTGAAAGTAATTTAGAATTTTGCAGGGAGACTACTACTCTTAAAGTTCATTGTGGTTTCTTCGTGTGTGTTTTTGCTCATTTGTAGTTAAACTAAAAGTACTGTTTATCTTGCTTTCCTTTGGTTTATTTCATACAAATATAAAGAGAACATTTTAATGGACTGAATGGACTCAAGTATTAATTTATTCTTTTTCCTCTTTCCAAGCTCACCACACTTATGTTTAGGAGAAACAAAAGTTATGAATTAAGGACTATCCGTCAAGTCATTTTATTTAGCCAAAGTTGCCCTGCGGAGTTATATTGAGGAAGTTAAAGTTTTCTACATGGCTAAATAGCTGAATCTGACGTCTTTAAGAACCACAAGAATGAAGTTGTTTATCTTAAAAAGAAAAATCACTTTGTGTCAGCATTTTTATCTTTCTTATAGACTGTTTAGGAATTTCGTAACAGAATGTCTTCTCAGTAGGTTTCTTAGTCAAGCAGTTTTAGTCGTTTTGCTAGAATTTAATATAACCTGGACACATTTGTAATTTTGTATATTAAATTTTTCATTTGAGTAATTTATTTTGAATAATTTATTTTAAAAGAGGCTCAATGTAAACAATTTAGATAGTAAAGTATAAAAAAGAAAATAGAAATGATATTTCCTCTCTTAGAGATTCCACTTTGAACATTATGGACTTCTAGACATTGTTTTATGCATGTATATGTGTGTGATGCAAAATATATATGCGGATAGATGCATAAATCATATTAATGATGTTCTTTCTTCTCACTCTATGTTCTGGATACCTCTTTTTAAAAATAATAAACTTTATTTTTAGAGCAATTTTAGGTTCACAGCGAAGTAGAGTGGAAGGCACAGAAATTTCCCATATACTCCCTGCCCCCACATTAACTCAGCCTCCCGCACTATCAAAATCTGCACCAGAGTAACACGTGTGTTACCATCCATGAACTGACATTGATACAGCATTATTATCCAGAGTCCCTAGTTTACATTAAGGTTCTCTCTGGATTGGGACAAATATAAAATGACATGATTCTACCATTATAGTATCATAAAGAACACTTTCACTATCCCCCACCTCCCCCCCAAATCCTCGGTGCTCAGCTTTTTCAAACCTCCCTCCCCACCTTCTTTCACTTAGAAATAATGCATTTGGTTTTTCTTAATATATTTTCATGACTTGATAACTCATTTCTTTTCAGTGCTGAATAATATTCCATTGTCTGGATATACCACAGTTTTTATCCATTACTGAAGGACATCTGGTTGTTACCAGGTTTGGCAGTTTATGAATAAAACTGCTATAAACATCTGTATGCAGGTTTTGGTTTAAATACAAGGTTTTATTTCATTTGGGTAAATACCAAGAATGCAATTGCTAGATCATATCGTAAGAGTGTGTTCAGTTTTGTAAGAAACTGCCAAACTGTCTTCCAAAGTATCTGTACCTCAAATTCAAAATAATTTCTACGAGCAATGAGAATATCATATTGCTCCACAAGCTTGTCAGCATTTGGTGTTATCAGTGTTTTGTACTTTGGCCATTCTAATAGTTTGAGTGGTAGTTCATTATTGTTTAATTTGATTTTCTTGATAACATTTGATGTGGAGCATATATTCATATGCCTACTTGCCTTCTGAATATCTTTTTCGGTGAGATCTTTGGTTCATATTTAAATTGGTGGTAGTTCATGTTCTTATTTTTGAGTTTAAAAGTTTTTTGTATATTTTGGATAGTAGTCATTTATCAGCTGTGTCTTTTGCAGAGATTTTCTCCCAGTCTGTAGATTGACTTTTCATTTTCTGGACATTGCCTTTCTCAGAGCAGAAGTTTTTCATTTTAATGAAGTCCAGCTTGCCAGTTATTTCTTTCAGAGGTTGTGCCTTTGGTGTTGGAGTTAGGAAGTATTTCCTCTGCTTCTATCTTCTGGAAGAGATTATAGAGAATTGGTAATAATTTCTTCCTTAAATGTTTGGTAGAATTCACTACTGAAGCTATCTGGGCCTGATGCTTTTCTGTTTTGGAAGGTCATTAATTATTTATTCAATATCTTTAATAGATATAGTCCTATACAGATTGTCTATTTGTTCTTGTGTGAGTTTTGGCGGACCATGTCTTTCAAGGAATTGGTTCATTTAATCTAGGTAATCAAATTTTTGAGCATAGAGTTGTTCATAGTATTTAATCTTCAAGTATTTTGGGAATTTCTATCTATCTTTTCACTGATTTTTAGTTTAATTCCATTGTGGTAAGAGCAGACGTATGATTTCTACTCTTTTAAATTTGTTAAGGGTTGTTTTATGGCTTAAAATATGGTCTGTTTTGGTGAATATTCTATGTGAAATTAAGGAGAATTAATCTGGTGTTTTTGGGTGAAGTAGCCTGTAGATGCCAATTACATCCGGTTAATTGATTGTGCTGCTGAGTTCAACTATGTCTTCACTGATTTCCTGCCTGCTGCATCTACCATTTCTGATAGAGGGTTGTTAAAGTCTCCAACTATCATAGTGGATACATGTGTGTCTTCTTCAGTTTTATCAGTTTTGCCTCACATATGTTCCCTGGATAGATTTTTATAGTATAAATATAAATTTATATCATTATAATATGTATGTGTCATAATCTATTCATCAGCACGTAATTGTGTCTATTAGCATACCGATGTGCTAGATGTGAGGATATAGTACTGAACAAGACACATTCTCTGCCCTGAAGGAGTTTATTATTTGAGAAATAAGTATGTAAAATGCTTGCTTCCTCAGGCTCACCAATTTCATCTCTTGTGATGATAATATGAAATTATTTTAATGTGAATTATTTTGATCCAGTACTAGTAATGGTCAAAATATTTTCATGTTTTTTTGGCCTTCTTTTACAATGCCTGTCTTGTGTTCCATTTGGGTTTCTCTTTTTGTTATTGATATAGAAGAGCTCTTTGTATATTAGAGACATTAATACTTTGTCCATATATAATAGGTATTGAATTTTTCCTGACTATTGAATTGTAACTCACCCTTGTTAACGTTCTTTTTCTTCTTCCTGTATAGAAATTTTCATTTTATGTAATTACATTTTCCTTTTGGATTTCTAGTTTTGCATACCATGCTAAGAAAGGCCTTTTCTACAAGATTGTTAAAGCAATTTTATTTTATTTTTTAAAAATATATTTTATTGATTTTTTACAGAGAGGAAGGGAGAGGGATAGAAAGTTAGAAACATCGATGAGAGAGAAACATTGATCAACTGCCTCTTGCACACCCCCTACTGGGGATGTGCCTGCAACCAAGGTACATGCCCTTGACCGGAATCAAACCTGGGACCCCTGCGTCTGCAGGCTGACGCTCTATCCACTGAGCCAAACTGGTTAGGGCTAAAGCAATTTTAATAAATACTTCTTTGTAGTAGATGCATACGTGTCATGCGTTTGACTTATCTAGATTTTATAACGTGAAGTAGCTTTATTTTTTTGAACTGGCTAGCTTATTATTCTAGTATTATTTATTAAATTAGCCATCTTTTCTCACTGATATGAAATATGTCTCACAGCAGGTACTAAATTCTCAAATGTGCTTGGATTTATTTCCCTACTCCCTATCATGTTTTATTCAGTGTCATTCTTTGCTAATAAATATAATAAATTTAAGTATTACTAAACTTTAATTACTGTAGTTTTATAATATGTTTTAATATGCAGTAAGACAAATCTTCTCATTTGGAATGTTTGGTTATTCCTTTTTTAAGTGTTTTGATTTATAAAACTTTCCAAGATGGTGGGATAACTTTTCAAATTTGACCCTGCTTTAAAGTTAGGATTTTTGGAAATAGTCATTTAAATTTTTGTTGTAGAAATAAAGTAGGTTTCTGTTTTTATAGAAGATTGAAATTCAATTATAGTTATATGAAAAGTAAAACAAAACTGAATTATTAAATTAGGAACAGCTTAACTAATTTTACCTTATGATAATTTTATTCTCATTTACTCTCTATAACAATGACAATAAAAGTATCCTTATAGAATAGTCAAGAATATTTGTCTCATTAATTTCTGTTTCTTTCACAGCATCTTACCTTGGTTATTTATTTACTTAGGAGTCATATCTAAGATAACAGACTTTCCCCATACAAAATGCCTCACTTTGTCGTGTCCTTTCCACCCCCCCCTCCCCCCCCCACACACACTTTATGACATCCTGACTTTCATACTCTTGATAAGGACTATCCAGAGGTTTCTGGTAGCTGGTGTTGGGAACTGAACCAAAGTCTTTCCTGTGGCCCATTTTCTTTTTAACTTAGGAAGAAAATACATACATGTATAGTCTCTTATTTTAAACATTTTAGACTTAGAAGATTCATGGTGCCTTTTTAAAAATAAACTTTTGAAATTATATAAATTACATATATTCCTTCTGTAAGATGTGGAAAAGGTTGATAATAGTGATATAAAAATAACCACATGATTTTACATTTAGAGAAACTATTGTCAATATTTCTTTCTAACCCTCCCTTCCTGTGCCAATATCTTGTGATACATAAAGTTTTAGACATTGCTGAGTGTTCTCCATTTTTACAAACTCATTGGAGACATTTTAAATGGCTATATAGCCCATAATGTGGATGCACTATATATATACAATTCACACATTTTATAAGCTTTTTCCTTCTTTTCCAAATTTTGTTAAATTATGCAGTTTTTTGGAGGAAACAATTTTTTCCTTTTCTTTATTCTAGTTGTTAGTTTAAAAATTCTAATTACAGCTGGTAAAAGTGCTATTAGTGATATACCTACATTTCATTAATTTCTCAGTTCACTGATTCATTTAATAAACATATTTTGGGGACCAATCACATGCCAGGCAGACATTAAGGATCTTCAAAAAGTTTACTGTCTAATGAAGCAATTTTCAATCAGTGTGCCATGGTAATTTTTTTAATTTAATTTTTTCCATCATCATTCATCCCCCCCTACCTCCATGCACTCTTCCACCTCCTCCATCACTCCTGACCCCACAATCACCACACTGTTGCCCATGTCTGTGAGTTCTGTCTCTCTCTTTTTTCCCCCTTAGTCCCTCATGCTGCAATACTTTTTTAAATGTGCAATACCTGACTATTTAGTCAGGGACACTGACCTCTTTTCCCTTAGATTGTCAAATTAAAAATGACAACAGCCAACACAACAATAGTCATTGGGTGTGAATGTCCTGTCTTGAGCCATAAATATAGGTCATACAATAGAGTTGCATCTTATTGCATAATAAGGTCACATCTGATTGGTTAATTCTCGGCTCCAGAAATCCTTATATACAAGTATAGGCACCTTATTTTTTTTAAGAAGTCACTTTGGAGCCCGGCGAGTGTGGCTTAGTTGGTTGAGCGTCATCCCATGCACCAGGAGGTCGCTGGTTCAATTCCTCAGCAGGGCACATGCCTGGGTTGCTGACTCCATCCCTCTCTGAAATCAATAAAAACATATTTTTAAAAAAGTCACTTTGAAGCAAAAAGGGCAGGTAATTACTACTATTATTATTTTATTTTATTATTTATTTATTTATTTATCCTTTTTTCCATCGATTTTTTTAGAGAGAGTGGAAGGGAGGAAGAGAAGGAGAGAAGGAAAGAAAGAGAGAGAAACATTAATATGAGAGACACATCGATTGGTTGCCTCCCATATGCGCCCTGCACACCTCTTTCTTTCTTTCCTTTCTTTTTCCTTTTTTTTTTTCCCCCCCCAGCTAGGGCTTTTTTTGTCAGATTGACAAAAATATTTTTTGGTGTGCCACAGACTTTTAGTATTTAGTTTATTTGTGCCATGAGATAAAAAAGGTTGAAAATTGCTGGTCTAGTGTAAGAGACAGGTAAGAAACAAATAATTACAATACAGTGTGATGAGTGCTGTGATAGAGGAAGTATTCTATGAGGAAAGAGGAGGGGCATCTGTCTTAGTTTGAGGTTTGGAAGAGGGTGGAAATCTTACCAAACTTACCAGAGGAGGTGAAACTTAAGCTAGGTTTTAGGGAGTCATGATAATAAGGTGGTCAAAAAATGAAGGTGAGTCCTGGCTGGTGTGGCTCAGTTGGTAGTGTGTCATCCCATTCACTGAAAGGTTGCCTGTTCAATCCCCAGTCATGGCACATGCCCGGGTGCCAGGCTCGGTTCCCTGTAGAGGCGTACAGGAAGCAGCCGACTGATGTTTTGCTTTCACATCAATGTTTCACTCTCTCCCTACTGTCCTCCTTCCCTCTCCCTCCACTTCTAAAAATAGATTTTAAAAATCTTTTTTTTAAAAGAAAAAATAATGAGGGCAAGCAGGAAGGCATTCTAAGTAGAGGGATCAACACATGCAAAGGCATGGAGGTATCAGACATCATGTCAAGTTTAGGAAGCTCTAATAATAGAATTAAAAATGCCTTCAGTATATGGTGCATGTGGGGGAGTGGCAAAAGACAAAGCTGAGTAAGGGGACAGATGTCATTTCATGAAGGGCCTTGACTATCATCCTCAGGGCTGGGGGTGCAAACGTGAGCAAGGCAAAGGCCTGGGGGAACATGTTTGCAGCTGTAATTCTCATTGTGTATCAGCAGTCCTCAAATTAGTAGCTCAAGCCTAGACCTCACGCTTGAGCTCCAGATCTATATAATCCAACTGCCTTGTTGTCCTCTCTAGAATATATCTAGAATGTAAGCTCGTGACAGAAGTATAGTAGTCTGCACTTCATGTTGTCGACAGGTTCTGCAACTTTAAGTGAAATGATAGATAAGTAAAGCAATTTCCCCATAGGTTAGTTGATACAAACAAGAATTAAGTTCCTATGACATTTCATCAACATTATATAACTAAATGATGTTGAACGAAATGACTTTATTCAAGGACCTGTTATATTTCACTGCCTTTGTTCTAAGCTTTATCTGCATTGCCTAGAATAGTGCCTGACAATAATTTATCAGATGATTAAATAAGTAATGATTCTCTACTGTTTCTCTCAGAGGCATCTCACATTCCACATAAATCAAATTCATGATCTCCCTCTAACCTGCCCCTCTCCTAATATTCCCTATATCAGTGACTGGCAGCATCTATTTAGTTTTATAAGCCTGGAACCTGGCTCAGTTTATCCTTGATATATCACTGTTTCTCACCTTCCACATCCATTTTATCACCAAGACTTAGTGAATTTTTGACACCCTTTCTCATATACTAGTATCTATAGCTGTCCGTCTCCACAGCTCCAGTCCAACCTACTATTATTATTTCACTTATGGTCTTGTACAATAGTAGCATACTCTCACCATCTACTCTTGTCCCTTTTCAGTCTATTCTCTTTGCTGCTATTGAAGTCAAATAAACCCACAGAATCTGATTCTGATATTTCTGTTTGAAACTAGGTGCTAGGATAAAGAACACAATTCTTAACATAGTCTACAAGGCCCTGTGTGCTCTGGCCCCTGTCTAGCCCTAGAGCCACATCTTGTGTTACTTTTTTGGACTTTCTCTTCACCTTGGCTTTTTAAATTCTTCCAATGGACTATGTTTTCTCCTGCCTTAACTATGATGTATAATTAGTAGCTTTTAATACATTTTATAAAATGGAATGTGTATTGTTACAGAAATGAATGTATCAGTACTTTTGAATAGATATTTATAACCCTAAAATGTAATGTTCTGTGCAGCATTTTTTTTGAAAAGTAAACTGTCTGTGAATTATTGCAGATAAGCTCAAGCACTTTGAATTATAACTTGTTCCTCTTTCAGATTATATCACACATTTCTATTTTCACCTCAAATTAGTTAAAAAACAAACACTTATGTGCTACATTTATTCTTATTTTAAAGTAAGAAAACATTTCCTGTTGTAAATTTAAGCCATTCTATTTTTTTTTAAATGCTGCAGTATTAAGATAGGCAGTAATTGTAGGAAATGCCTTCATTTAAAATAAAACAAAAATTTAGGCTTTATATGAAAGTAGTGACTTGATATGAGTGAAAGCCTCCATTCTGAAGATGGTCATCATTTTTCATAAGATTTCAAATCACCTTCTTTAATTACAGATAAAACAAATCTTGAACAGTTGCACAAGCACCAATGCTGAGCTGTGTTACTAACTTACTGTTTTTAATTGTGAGTTCCTGGGAGAGATTATTGTCTAGTTTTGTGTGATAATTTATATTGTTGTATATTTGGTATTAAGTATTTTTTAAATTTAAAATATTTATTGACTATATTATAGTCTGTTCTATAATATGAGAAATTGATTTGCTCATTTCAAATTCAAATTTTATTTAATCACTAAAGTAACGTTAGCAGGTATTGTACCATATAACATGAACTTATTACTTATTTTCCTTTAACCTTTTTCTTTTAGTCAGTACAAAAGATTAAACTCTGTAAAAGAATGAAATCAAGTGATGGCTGTTTCTTTAGAATTTGAATATGGAGGCCACAGGAACAGAAGAAGTTGACAAGCTAAAAACTAAATTTATATCTGCTTGGAACAACATGAAATATAGTAAGTATTTTGATTTAAAAATTGTATAAATCCAAAGGTATATTTGAAGATGTGTATCATCTTCCTTATTAAATCACTGACATTGCTTAAGGTTCTCATTGAATGACATATTTCTAAAAGGAATGTAGATAAGAATGTCTCCTAAAGAAAGAACCAAATATCAACATAAACAGTGCTTAGAAACTAAAGCATACTCATGTGCCCTCTTTTTTTTTTTTTTAAATTCCAAACAGAATTTATTCAGGTGATGGTAATACCTCCGTTTTTAGATTTAATTTCAGGCAACCTCATGTATGAACCAGGAAGTAAGCAAAATAGACCTCTGAACACACAAAAAAGACGGTATAAAGTTCATGCACTGATACCTATGAATTCCTCCTGGAAGTACCCTCAGACCCTTATTTTTAACCTAGTAACTCTTGGTTTGCAAACAAATCCAATAACGGTCATATGGTGTTTTCTTTAATTTGTTTTGTTTTACAGTTTATTCTTTTTTATGTGTTTGTTTTTAATTTTTTCAGTGACAGTTGACTTTCAGTATTATATTAGTTTCAGTGTACAGCATAGTGGCTAGATGTTTATATAACTTACAAAGCAATCCCCCCAGTAAGTATAGCACCATACATAGTTTACAATATTATTGACTATATTCCCTATGCTGTTCTTTACATCTCCATGACTATTTTGTAACTGCCAATTTGTACTTCTTATTCCCTTTACCTTTTTCACCCAATCCCCTAACCCTCTCCCATCTGGCAACCGATCTTATGGTATTTTTGAAGCTCACTTCAGACTAAAAACAAATATGAGGTAAAGAAGCCTTCAGAAATGGAGAAATACTCAGCAGAACCAGTTTCAACAGGAAAGAGTTCATAGCCATAAAATAAAAATGATAAAATTTAGTGAAGTTCCTTGACACTGCAAATTCAGATAAAACCTGTTGGCAGTTGACTTCTGGCTCACTGGAAGTCATGGCCAACTAGCTATTTAGACAGTTATAACTTGAAAATAACATGACATGGCATTCTGAAAATTACGAACATTAATTTTTAAAGTTGAGATCAATAGATACAAAAGCCTAAGTGACCATTCTACCTGTAGCTATGACACGCACTGACCACCAGGGGGCAGACGCTAAATGCACAGGCATGGAAACATGGAACAGACTGATGAATCTCAGAGGGAAGTGGGGAGGCGGGAGGGCGGGAAGAGATTAGCCAAAGATCTTTTTTTTTTATATTCTTTTTTTTATTTTATTTTTTTATTGCTAAAAGTATTACAAAGGGTATTACATAAGTGTCCTTTTTTCCCCTGCCCTTAACAATCCCCTGGCTGCCCTTACCCCCCAGTGTCTTGTGTCCATTGGTAGGCTGTTTCCAGATCTTAGCTATGGTGAATTGTGCTGCTATGAACATATGGGTGCATATATCCTTTCTGATTGGTGTTTCTGGTTTCTTGGGATATATTCCTAGAAGTGGGATCACAGGGTCAAAGATCTTATATGCATACTAGAGGCCCGGTGCGCAGACTCGTGCACTGGTGTGGCCCCTTGGCCTGGACTGCGGCGATCAGGCTGAAACCAGCCCTCTGACATCCCCTGAGGGGTCCTGGATTGTGAGAGGGTGCAGGCCAGGCCGAGGGACCTCTAGTATCTGTGCACCGGGCCTCTATTATAATTTATATTCTATAAAATGCACCCTTTTAAAGTGTATGAGTCAGTGGTTTTTAGGATATTCACAAGGCTGTGCAACCATTATCACTGTCTAATTCCAGAAAATATTTTTAGCCCCAAAAGCAGTCCCATGCCCATTAGTAGCTACTCCCTATTCCTCTCCACCTCCCTCTAGCCCCTGACAACCACCAGTCTATTTTCTATATCTATGGATTTCCCTATTCTGGACATTTCATGTAAATTAAATCATACAACCTGTGGCTTTTTGTGTCTGGCCCTTTTCACTTAATGTTTTCAAAGTTCACCCATGTTGTATCATATATATATCAGTACTTTATTCCTTTATATGGCTGAATAATATTTCATTGTATGACTATACCACATTTCTTTACCCATTCATCAGTTGATGGACATTTAGGTTATTTTTACTTTTTGGAATATGAATAGTGTTGTTCTGAACATTGAGTACAAGGTTTTATGTGAACATGTGTTGTTTTTTTTTTAAATATCTTTATTGATTTCAGAGAGGATGGGAGATTGAAAGAGAGATAGAAACATTAATGATGAGAGAGAATCATTGATTGGCTACCTCCTGCACATCCCCCACTGGGGATAAAGCCCACAACCCATGCATGTGCCCTTGGCTGGAATCGAACCTGGGACCCTTCAGTCCACAGGCTGACGCTCTAACCCACTGAGCCAAACCAGCCAGGGCTGAACATGTTTTCTGTTGTCTCGGAGTAGAATTTCTGGATCATATGTTAACTCTAAGTTTAATTTTTTTGAGGAACTGCCAAACTTTTCCAAAGTGGCTGCACCATTTTACATTCTCACCCTTAATGTATGAGGGTTTGAATTACTCCACATCTTCACCAATACCTTGTCCATTCTTTTATTAGAGCCATCCTAGTGGTTGTGAAGTATCTTACTGTGAGTTTGGTTTGCATTTCTTTGATGAACAATGATGTTAAGCATCTTTTCATGTACTTATTGGCCTTACATGTATATATTCTTTGGAGTATATATTCAAATTTTTTGTGCATTTTAATTGGGTTGTCCTTTTGTTATTGAATTATAAGAGTTCTTTATATACTCTAGATAAAAAAGAATCCCTTAGCAAATATATGATTTGTAAATATTTTCTTCTCTCTTCCTTCCTCCCTCTCTAAAATCAATAAAAATATATCCTTGCATAAGGTTTAAAAATTCTTTTATACCATAAGAACATTGTTACCTGTTTGAAAGTAAATTAAAATTATTTTTTCTCTCTCATGTTCTTTAAGTGGAGTGAATGTAGTTAAAATACATATTTTCAGTTCATTGTCCAAATATTTGCTACTTTTGCAAAAAATGCACATCCATAGTTGATAATTGATGATTTGAAATTAAATAAAAGAAAATGTTGCTAGAATTTTAGTGCGTAACCCTTTAATTGCAAAACAATTTTTTCTCATTTAGGTTGGGTGTTGAAAACAAAGACGTATTTTAGTAGAAATTCTCCTGTATTATTGCTTGGGAAATGTTATCATTTTAAATGTGAAGGTAAGTGCTAGACTTATAACCCATTTAAAAATATGTAGAAATTCATTGTGTAACTGTTTTCACTATTTTATTCCTAGATTAATCTACTTTTGGCACATTTCTGTTGTTTTTTACTTCTATTTTAAAATTTGTGGTAAAATATAACATAAAATTTACCTCTTAATCATTTTTAAGTTCAGTGGTATTAATACTTTCTTAAGGTTGTGGTACCACTACCACAATTCATCTCCAGAACTCCCCATTTGTAAAATATGAAACTCCATATCCATTAAACAATAATTCATTCCTCCTTACCCTCAATCCTTAACAACCATCATGTTTTGTATAGTATAGGTGTGCTGGTGATTTTTCCAGCTTTTATGTCTCTGAAAAAGTATATTACTTTCATTTTTTGAAAGATATTTTTGCTGGGTATAGAATTCTGGGTTGATGCTTTTTTTTCTTGCAGTAGCTTTTGAAGATGTTGCCTCACTATCTTCTTGTTTGTTTTGTTTCCAATGAGAAATCTGATGTCATCCTTATCTTTCTTTGTACATAATGTCCTTTTTTTTCTTAACTGCTTTTAAGTTTTTTTTTTATCACTAGTTTGGAACAATGTGATTATGATGTGCATTGGTGTAGTTTTATTCATGTTTCTTGTGCTTGGGTTTTGTTGAACTTCTTGGGCTTGTTGGTTTATAGTTTTCATCAAATTTAGCCATGTTGTTTTAAAATACTTTGTCTGTTTTCCCCTCTCTTCTTTCTCCTTCTGGATCACCAAATATACCTACAGGGTGGGGCAAAAGTAGGTTTATAGTTGTTCATATGAAATGTCCTATATAATAAAAGGCTAATATGCAAATTGTCTCCTTGACTGGGAGTTCTACCGGGAGTTCAACTGGGAGTTCGACCAGCAGGTGGAGCCAGCTGGCCAACCGCCCGTGGTTCTTCCTCCTGGACAGCCCTGTCCCTGATTGGCCCCCCCACCCTGGTCAGGGGCAGGGCCGGCTGGCCAGCTGCCTGTGGTCCCTCCCCCCAGCCAGCCTGGCCTGAATGGCCTCGATTGGGCTGGGCCAACGAGACCCCACCTGTGCATGAATTTGTGCACCAGGCCTCTAGTAATACAATAATGAATACATAATAACAAGAATAAACTCTGTTTCATGTACCCACAATTGTAAATTTACTTTGACCTCCCCTCCCCCGTGTGTGTGTGTGTGTGTGTGTGTGTAATTAAATTAAATATATCTATGAAACTAAAACCTGAGTTGAATGAAATTTTATCCACGAAGAAATTAGCTTGAAAACTTGTTCCTTAAGACTGGTGTGATGCATTTCCCCCCTCTTTTGGGGATAGGAAGGAGAATGAATTATACAAAAATAATGCAGGAAAAAATGTATGATGGGGAAAATATGACAAAAATCAATTAAATTTAAATGCAGACACACTCCAATGCAAGTAGGGGACGAGCTGTTACTTCTTCCATTAGTAAGTTCCAAAGTAGTATGCATCATTTTAGGAATCTATCTCATAGAAACATACTTTTTGTTTTTCTAGAAACACCCAGTAAAGAGCATCTCTCCTTTTCATTATATTCAACAATGTCTTAACAACAGAAATCCAGCAAATAAAGACAAATGCTTTTTCCTGGGATTTCTTATTTGCTTACTGGCTTTCCCTTCATATACTCCTTCTGAGATTAAAATGGAAATTACAAATTTATATTTAGGTCCTTGAAATTAATATATAATGGACACCAGTTTCTTAACCTGATCGCTGAAGAAGACAATTAATTGACTGAAATTAGGTATGGCTAGAATGCCTTTGGCATAAGGGGGTCTGTTACTCATCTCTTGTCAACTTAGTCATATTCACCATTGGACTGTGGTTCTAAGTTTAGGCTGGCTGACTGTGCTGTCATCTAGAAATATTGTTGAGCATGAGCTATACTTTTTTAGTAAGGTGCCCAGGAGATACATGAAGGGGAAGGGAAATAGAAGAAAATGTCACAGTAAGTTAAACCTATAAAAGTGTGGTTTTTCCTTAGTTAAAATGTCAATCGATTAAGCATTGTAATTTTTCTTATGCTCCATGAACTGCTTGAGTGTGATATCATGTGCAGCTCTATAGTAAACCCATTAGATACTCTAACTTCCACAGATGAGATTTGAGGAATGGGTTATAAAATGCTGCCCTTGATATAGCACCTATAATCAAACCTGGCAGACACCTATTATAAATATCCTATATAATAATGTGAAAAGTTTAGAATAAGATTTTAGTATTTTATTTTCTTAAGCAATAAAAAACAGCTGCAATTTTCTATTTCTACTATTCACTTACTACAATAAAATGTAATGCTTTATATAATATTGAAGGAAGAGCATTTTCTAGCAGTAGATGAAAGCCAATAATGAATATTTGTTCTGGAGACAGTGTGACAAAACAAATGTGTTCGAGGCAGAGGTGTGTGAGTGCTGGGCTGCCCATTCACTAACAAGCTGGACGGGCCAAAGGCCTCTCTGGGCCCCAGTTTACTCATCTGGAGAATAAAAGAGTTTTATAAGATTCAGATCCAAAGAAACAGATAAAACAACTTTAACAGGTTAACTCTCACTTCATGTTTAAATAAGATTATCATTATATTACTCAAGGGAGAACCTCATAGAATACTTTTTATTCATTTTTAAATGTTATTAATTTTATTCTCTAAGTTATCTAATACTCATCATCACCCTGTCTCACTCATGCTGCTCCTCCCCCCAGATCCCTCCCAATTTACCTCCAGGATATCTTTGCCAGTAGCCACACTATAAAACTTCTCCCTTTCTGTACAGTCACATAGCTCCACTTGTTACGAGGTACCAGCTGCTTACAGGGTGTCCCCCTCACAAAAAAGTAAGCTTCTCCAGGGAAGGGAGGTCTCTCACTTCTCTCCTACCCCCAGCTGCTGAGCACTCACAGCTGTCAGTGAGTGTTTGACAAATGATTTAAAATCAGTTACAGCTGGAAGGTAAATTTTACTACAGAAACAAATTCAAATTTATCTGTAGTGGTATTGGAGTGGTGACAGTGGACTTTTTGAGATCCTTTCGAGAGCAGTGCTTTTCAACCAGTGTGCTGTAGGAATTTTTAAAAAATACCTGACTAGTCAGGGGCACTGACTTCTTTTCCATTAGATGGCCAAATTAAAAAAATGACCATAGCCAACACAACAATACCCTTCTGGTGTGAATACCTTGTCTTAAAACAAAAATATATTTATCTATATAAAACCCTAATAATTAACTCTACCAAATGGCAGAACGACCTGTGGAACGACTGGTTGGTGGGGGGCGGGGCTGGCGAGCAGGCGGTGCCAGTGGGTAGAGGGAGGTGACTGGCAGCAGTGGTGGGGGGTGTGGCTGGCGGCGGCATTGGGATGATGGGGGCCGAGTCTGGCAAGTGGGTGGTGCCAGGCCATCAGCCAAGGCGGGTGCCAGTGGGGGTCACCCCTGATTGCCCTGCCAATTGTTCCACAGGTCACTGGCCAGGCCTACAGACCCTACCCTATATATTGGGATCAGTCTCTTAGATTTAAAAATTAAAACCTGACAAGGCTACTCTAACACTGAAAAAACAGGACAATGCAGCAATGACATGCATGGACTCTGGCTTGCACATTTGCATAAACCGGGCAGTTGGACAGTCCCGGATTGTGAGAGGGTGCAGGCTGGGCTGGGGGACCCCCGTCCCCTGGCATGAATTTCGTGCACTGAACTTCTAGTTACCAGAGTCTAGTACAGGGGTGGGCAAACATTTTGACTCGAGGGCCACAATGGGTTCTTAAACTGGACCGGAGGGCCAGAATAAAAGCATGGATGGAGTGTTTGTGTGAACTAATATAAATTCAAAGTAAACATCATTACATAAAAGGATACGGTCTTTTTTTTTTTTAGTTTTATTCATTTCAAATGGGCCGGATCTGGCCCGTGGGCCGTAGTTTGCCCACGGCTGGTCTAGTAGGTCATATAATAGAGTTACATCTTATTGGTTTTGTTGTATAATAATGTTGCATTTGATTGGTTAATTCTTGCTACCAGAAATCGTTATATACATCTATAGACACCTACTTTATAAAAATGTCACTTTGGAGCAAAAGGGGAAGATATATACTATTATTACTTTTTTTGTAAATCAATAAAAAATATACATATTTTTTGTTAGATCAGTAAAAAAATATATTTTTGGTGTAGTACAGAATTTTAGTAATTTGCTTTTGTGTGCCATGAGATGAAAGTGGTTGGAAATCATTGTTCTAGAGAATAAAGTAACACTTTAGAAGTAGTCTTTTAGTTTTGAAGTATTAATTGATTTGTAAAGAGCCTAACAATATAGCAATAATCAAATATTGAAATAGCCTAAACTATGTTAGGACAATTCTCTTCCTTAAATAAGGCCAATTACTAATCCCAGTCACTATAAGTAGTTGAAAGAAATAGTAGCATTTTTGAATATCACAGAATACTAACTATTAAAACAAAGATTTTTAATAGGTTTTTTTAGAGAGAAAGGAGGGGAGAGGGAGAGAGAAACACCGATGTGAGAGCAAACATGCCTTCTACTAGGGATCAAGCCCATAATCCAGGCATGTGCCCTGATCAGGAATCGAACCAGCAACCTTTTGATGCATGGGACACACACAGCCAGGGTTCAACAATTTTAATATGCTACGTTTTGTTGTATTTTTAAAACTAATTCAGATCAGCCTTCCTTCCTCATACTAATATAAAATAGTTTTCATCATGCTATCTGTCACACTTTCCCATCAGGATCCCTCACTAATACACAAAAGATGGAGAGGGAGAAAATCTACTTGATGCCTTTTAAAATACATAACACTTATAAATTTCCAGTAGCCAATAATCATAAGTATCTATATATTATACAGGGGGTGGGCAAAAGTAGGTTACAGTTGTGAATATATGAAACACAGTTTATTTTGATATTATTTATTCTTGTATACATATTTTTCCATATGCACAACTGTAAACCTACTTTTGCCCACCCCCTGTATAAAACACCATTTTGCATTTTTCAGGTGTTTTACTGCAAAGGCACTTATTCTTTATTAAAAAGTTCAAGATCAAGATGGTATATTTTTGAAAAGCGTAATTATTTAGAGGACTAAATTTTCCAAGCTAGAAATATTTTAACTATAGCTAAAACTCTGAAATGTTTCTTAAGCTGTGGGGTAAACATGCAATTTAACTTTTTGATCTCAAAAAACAAATACAGCATAAAGATGCAAATTCACACAAATACTTTTATTCCAAATGGAACGTTATTTTTTATTTATTTATAACACAAGAATAATAATCCGTTTAATAACTACAACAATGTGGCATGAGTAGTCAACACCAGGACAGTCTGTGGTATGTACATGGTGTCCCCACAACAGTAAAAGGGACTCTGTGTGTCCTGGAGAAATGAAGTGAGAGACTTCAGGAAGTCCACAAAAAGCAGGAGATTTTCAGCATCCCAGACACTCTGGTGCACATGGACCGAGACACACAGCAAAGCACAATGGACAGAGCTTCCAATGCCACATCTCAATATCATGTGGAACCAAAAGTGCTTTACGTATCAGGACAGGAATGGCTTTGTTGTCTCATTCACGAGAGATGAGAGCAGAGAAGTAACTCCTAGGGTAAACAGTGCTCCTTTCTACCATTCCCATCAACTCCCAATCCCTCAGAAGGTCACATGGAAAAACGTAGGCAGTCTGTTTATAGATTAGGGCAGGTTTGTAGAAAGAATTGCTCTCAGATGCATTTTCTCTGCTCCCTAAAAAGCTTAGTAAAATATTGGATCTATGGGAAGAAAAAGTAACGCATTACACAAGCATCTCAGTCATCATCCCATCAGGGGAAGGGACAGTAAAAACACACGTATTCCCACTTGCTGCTTCAGTTAACATTCAAGGCAGGTTTCCTAAGAGACCATCTTGGGATGTTGACAACACAGTGGTGGAGAGATCAGGTGATGAATGTTGTTCTTGAGTTAAAATATGCTTAAGAGAGCAAACTTTAGTAAAACTTCAGTCAACTCCGATTTGTTTTTTACTGCAGTGTCTGATGCATCACCAAAAAAATACTACTGTGAAAATATGGCCTGAAAAGGAAAAAAAAGTCTTCTAGTCCTAGCACTAATGAACAAATGCTAATTACAGGCAGTTGCAATTCTACGTGAAAGGCCAAGGGTGGGCAGCTCAACTTTAGGTCCCAGACACACCTACTGAGCTTGCAGCCAGGAAGGGGCTGGCTCAAGTGACCGCCCTTCAGTGGGAGATGGGCAGGTACAGGCATTGATTAGCAAAGGTGTGGAACAAGAACCATGGACAACCAGAAAACCAAGTAGTTCCAGAGTTACCCAGTTCATAGACATCCGAAGATTCTGATGCAATTAAAAGATCACTTGGCCAATACTTACGTGGCAAATCACAAAGTCACATCTGATGCAAAATGGGTATTTCTGAGAAGTCTCTAACGCAAAGTGCAGTGATTTTGCTTTTAAAAGATGTAACACGTTTTATGAAGAAGTTACCTCATTTTAAAACTGACCTCTTTAGAAGAGGAAAGCGGAACGCACAGTCCCTGTGACACTGCAATCCTATCTCCAAGGACAAGCTGGGCTCCAAGGCTGAGCTTCCTGCCCAGGCTCTGCGAAGCTGCTCAAGCCCCTGGGTCAGAGTCAGCATCAGGACTGGCTTCTTCCTCTGTCTGCTGCAGTTTGGATAGAGGGAGAAAATGGATCCATATTTAAACTTTAATTATTTAGGTGGCATTTAAGATGCATATTGTTTTATTCTTCTCTTTCTCAGTGAGCACTGCAGTCATGCTTGCTGCACCTTGATGGTAATTTATTGTTGCTACTATTGCAGGAATCCCCCATTTCTCCCCCTTTGCCCACCTCCAGCCAACCTCCATCACCCTCCCTGGCCCTCAGCACACTATTGTCTGTGTCCTTGGGCTATGCATATATGTTCTTTCACTAATTCCTTCATCTCTAAGGATATCTTCTAAATTGTCATCTAAGATCAGCATTACTTTCAGATCTTAGGGTAGTATTTTCAAATTTAAGACACCAGAACCTCAAAAATTTAAAAGAGGATGTGGAATATAATGAGCAACATAAACTGATGAACAAAAATAGATCCAGAGACAGAGAAACATCGAACAGACTGTCAAACCTCAGAGGGAAGGCAGGGTAGTGTGGGGGTGGGGGGCGTAAGAGATCAACCAAAGGACTTGTATGCATGCATATTAGCATAACCCATGGAAACGGACACTGGGGCACTGGGGGCTTGTCCTGGGGGGTGGGAGGGGCTGGAGAGGGATTGATGGGGTAAAAGAAGACGTATGTAATACTTTAAACAAAAACAAACAAAAATAATTTAAAAGATGAGTTATAATGTCCAGTGAGAAACCATAGCAACTTTAATTTGCGATAAGAACATTTAATGTTAAAATACTTTAACTATGAAATGACATCCTGAATTCCATAGGGAGGTACAATGCATCCGTTTTTATGTGTGTCCTTAGAATAACACATTATAATGGGACTAGAGGCCCGGTGCACTAAATTCATGCACTCGGGGTGGTCCCTCAGCCCAGCCTGTGCCCTCTCGCAGTCTGGGAGCCCTCAGGGGATGTCTGACTGATGGCTTAGGCAGGCCGTCAGTCGGACCCCCTTAGCACTGCATGGAGGTGGGAGAGGCTCCCACCACTGCTGCTGTGTTCATAAGCCATGAGCCTGGCTTCTGGCTAAGTGGTGCTCCCCCTGTGGGAGTGCACTGGTCATCAGGGGGCAGCTCCTGCATTGAGTGTCTGCCTTCTTGTGGTCAGTGCGCATCATAGTGACCGGTCGTTCCGCTGTTCGGTCTATTTGATATTAGCCTTTTATTATATAGGATTGATTTTTTTAGAGAGAGAGATACGATTGGAGCCAGGGAGGTTGGCCAGCCGGGGAAGGACTGCGGGAGGGCTCCAGGGCATGTCCAGCCTGTCTTGCTCAGTCCTGATCGGCCGGACCCCAGCAGCAAGCTAACCTGGTCGGAGTGTCTGCCCCCTGGTGGTCAGTGCATGTCATAGCGATTGGTCGACTGGTCGGCTGTCTGCCCTTTGGTGATCAGTGCATGTCATAGCTAGTGGTTGAGCAGCCTTAGCATATCATTAGCATATTGCACTTTGATTGGTTGAACAGATGACCTGACGACAGGACACTTAGTATATTAGCCTTTTATTATATAAGATTGTGTACAGTTTCACCTTAGAAGAGGTCCAACCATAAAGGGTGGGTAAATGGATGATGCTCCAACCATTTGATGGTCCACTGAACAGCTACCAGAGTCATGTAGTAGAGCTCCATGCAGTGCATGGAAGTACATCCTGGAGCGCTCTCTAGATGTCAAGCACTGTTTCAGAAGTTTTATGTCATTACTTCTCTTTATAACTTTTCTATATTTTTTAAATCTTTTCCATCAAATGATTATTAACATTCTCACCAGAAAAAGCAGCGGAAAGATGTTGCTCAGAGATTTTTCCACATAATATTGCCAATTCCTTCCCTACTCACTCCTCAGGGGGAGGAAGGGGTAACTTGAGAATCTTTAGCCAGAAAATTAGTAAAGCTCATAAGGTCATAACATAAAAGGTTGTGTAAAGTTGATGAGCAATCATAAAATTGTATCACAGGACTTTATTGTGTTACTGATACTACCATCAGTTAGATATATTGACAGGTAAAGGCAAGGTAGTAGAAAACTTCTTTTAAGTTTAACTGAAATCTATACTAGGTTCTTAGGAATAGCTCTTCAAAATGACTTAGAAGAAATCATGTTGCAGTCTCAGAAGAACAAGGCAGAGCATCGTTCATGTATAATTTTGTGTAACCGAATAATTCAGTTCTCCATTGTAGAAAAGCCAAAATGTTTCACACATAAGTAGGTATTTCTTAGTTTCCAGGGTAACTGATAGAAAATTGTCTGAAATAAAGACATTAAAAGCAAACTTTCATTGTGCTTGTACTTTATATTTTAGTGTTATGACCTTGTTTCTATGGAAACGATAATAGGCAAATGCTGAAATTGAGGTTTCTTATATCTCTTTATTGAATGTCTCCCCCAAATTAAAAACAAATTGAAAGTTTTACTATCATGTTGAACATGAAAAGGTAAATTCTGTACTCACAAACTCTGTTAACTATTCTGATTTAACACTTTCTATCAGAATGCTTAATCCTTACCTGCTTTCTTACCAGCTTCTCCTAAAGTTCTGTCCAGGGCAATTCAAAGTCTTTGGGACAAACTCTTTAACATATATCAGCTTGTTTGCCTGGTAAATTCATGCTATTTTATGACGTCTCCTTTTATTCTTACTCATTATAATGAATTCATGAACATGGAATTGAGAGGTAGGTATTGCCTCTGACTTGTAGACAATAATTTTGAATGGAAATGTTCAAAACTGGGGCAAGTTAAGATAGACCCACTTTGTGGAGGAATTGTAAAACATGAGCTGCATTCTAAAGAGCTTTTCAAGCACCACAAGAACTGAATTTGGCGTATCTATCACCTCCACATCAGCTTCTGTTCAGTAGCTGTGTTACACAGTCATTTGAGACCTATCTCTAAATCTCGGCTTTTTCATTAGCAATAGAGGGAGACTATACATGGGCCTTATTTGTAGTTAGAAGGGCCAAATGAGATATACATGAAAGTGAGTTGTAAATCTTAAAAAAAGAATTATATAAAGGCCCTATTTTGGTTTCTATCACTACCACTACCCATTTACTAACTGGTTTGTAAAATCACTCAGAGGCTTACTGTACAGAACCAAGCAGAGCAGAAGTTTTTACAAATAATTATCTGCTTTTTGTTTAAAGGCACAATTAATTCACATAATTCGTTCATTTTTTCACAAGACTGTCTGAGTAATTCTGAAAAAAGAGTACTTCCCATTTACAAAGCCACGTCCCATCTGGGTGAACTCACAGGCTTAATCTAACTTTTAATGAAATTAAGAGCTTAACTAAAATTTAAATAGAATAAGAGCTATAATACATTTCCTCTATGAAATAAAATAATCTCTGGCATTTAAGGGAGACAAATGGGGCTTTAACATCTTTATGACAATGTTTTTTACTTAAAAGAATGCATCTTCACTAGCCACGTTGTTACCCATAATTATTTT
The DNA here is from genome assembly GCF_000327345.1 of Myotis davidii. Classification (NCBI taxonomy): domain Eukaryota; kingdom Metazoa; phylum Chordata; class Mammalia; order Chiroptera; family Vespertilionidae; genus Myotis; species Myotis davidii. Next base: position 1,016,588 of record NW_006297573.1, read on the forward strand.
AATCAAACATTTCCTCTCTTTTTCCACTCTCCTCCCTCTCTCTTCCCTCTTCTCCCCGCAACACCCCAGCCATTTTAACTTTAGAACGTTTACCTCAACACTCTTTTTTTTAAAAAAAAAAATATATTTTTATTTATTTGAAAGAGAGAGAGGATAGCAGAAGGAAAGATAGAAACATCAATGATGAGAGAGAATCATTGACTGGCTGCCTCTTGCACGCCCCCTACTGGAGATCGAGCCCAAAACCCAGGCATGTGCCCTGACTGGGAATCGAACTGTGACCTCCTGGTTCATAGGTCGATGCTCAGCCATTGAGCCAAGCTGGCTGGGCATACCTCAGCACTCTTAAAGTTGGACAGGATTCTATCCACGGGAGGGGAGAGGAGAGGGAGCCATGGAGACAAGCATTGTGGAGGATCTGGCATCTTAATGCCCAAAACCTTGTGTTACAAATTAAAGTCTAAATTTGTTACCTTGTGTTACAAATTAAAGTCTAAATTTGTTTTCCTTTTTTTTTTTTTACCAACAGTCTCAAGAACACAACACCTCTCTTTTAGAACAGTCAGTGTAAAAGAGAAGTCTGTTAAATCACTGAAGTAAGACTAAAACATATTTGTGTAAAAGTGGAAATTTTAAAGTAATCAGAACTCTGTGGGTTCTCCTTTGGGTAAAAAACAAGCAAGCAAACAAAAACCTATCTTCTGCAGCACTGGCAGTCACATCTCACACCATTCAGTTACTTCATGTTTTCTTTCCCACAATTTTCTTTCCTTCTGTGTTCAAATTATAGTTGGAACGAATAAGGCAGTTTCTGTCTGAGATGCTGAAAGCAGCTCACTTAACACCATACAGCCTCTCCCATGTCAGTCTCTATTTTGAACTTAAATGACAAACCCTAAATTGTTTTCACGTGAATTGTCCTGAGTATCAACTTGCTTAACAGGTTGGAGCAAGGGTACCACCAAGCCCTTAACTTGATTCCTTCACTTAGGTACCATCTGGATAGGTAACAATAGATAAATACTCCAATGTTGGGATATTAGAGTTGTTATTGAGAAAGGAAAAAAAATACCCCAAAGTCTTCATATAGTCCCACAAGACCTTAAATAGAGCGATACATAGGAAAGACTGAGGACTGGAGGGTCTCAGGCAGGTTTGAGAAATGAAAATAGGGAAAAGAACTGGGCTTTCAGGTAGTTGAGAGAGAAACTGGCTAGACACGACGGGGAAGGAATGAGGGGTGGGGATGCCCGGCATGGCCAGTGTTGGTCCCTGGTGCCCTGCCCTGGGAAAGCCATCTCCAGGCAAGAAGGAGCCGAGTGGTTAGACAGACCGACTTTCTCCTGGATAGGGAGTGCCGGAGGAGGAGTAGGTTTGTGGAGGAAGATGACTTTTGGCTCTGTTATGTGGAACATAGAAGTGGAGCTCTCTGGTTGAAAGTTTGTTATAAATTTATTTTGGCTCAGTTTGTTATGTGACATCCCAACTTATATTTTAAAAAATAGCACACACACAAAAACAATTAGGGAAATTTCTTAAAGCTAACATGCTAATATCACATTTTTTGTGATTGTTTTCACAGAGCAATTTGGAATCTGGTTTTAGTAAATGAGGCATTCTGTGTAAAATAAAACAAATAAAAACACTTAAAATTGTATTGTTATTAGAGTATATAAAAAGTTACTGAAGCCATGGGCATAGAAGTGATTGCTTTGACATATTTTTCTTAAAATCTGAAAAATTTTCAGCCACTTTTAATTACAGCTGTTCCCCATTCTTCCTATTCTCTCTTTTTGTATCTCTGATAAATCGCTCTGTTAGATTTTTCTCCATGTCTCTGAAATTCTTTGGTCATATTTACTATTACTTTGTCTCTCGGTGCTATGTCCTGAATAATTTCTTTAGTTCTCACTTCTGGTTCTTTAATTATCTCCTGAGCTGTGTGTAATTAATCCTACACTAAGCTCCTGTTTTTAGTTATTATATTTTTCATTTCTAGTAGTTCCATTGGGTTTTCTTTCCTATATGCCTGGTCAGTTTTAATAGTCTCTTTTCTGTTATTTGTCCAACTTTCAATACATTCCCATTTTTAAAACATACGCATATCTAATTTACCCCACATCTGCTAAATAGCTGTACTCCTAAGGTTTTATTCTGTAATTTGCTTAAATTCTGACTATTTCTCAGATTAGCTTGTCTAATTGTGATTTCTGATTGTGATAGTCAGCCTTGACTAAGCCTTCAATATTACCAGAAATTCTCTTCTCTTTGCTTTATCAACTTTCCTTTTTTTTCGTAATGGATTTTTGTCAGACATTCCTATCCTTCATAAAGTTCTCCAGTCTCTTCTGTCATAAAAAACAACAACAAAAAGACAAAAGCAAACAACAACAAAAAATGGGTTTTTCCTTTGGTTCCATTTATTTTACATTCACCTGACAGATGTTTATTGCACATCTACTGTGGACTGAAGTCTGTGGCAGGTGCTGAAGATTCATGGGAGCACAAGATAAACCTGTTCCTTCTCTTTGGCCCTGGCCAGGTAGCTCAGTTGGTTAGAGCATTGTCCTGATAAGCCACGGTTGTGGGTTTGAAATCCAGTCAGGGCACATACAGAAAACAACGAGTGAATGCCTAAATAAGTGGAACAACAAATTTATCTCTCAAATCAATACATAAAATTAAAAAATATATATATTCTTTCTATTCTAGGGTACTTGAAATCTGGAGGGATGCAGATGTAGATTTAAAAAACAGCATATAGTTATCCCCCACATAATGATGTTCTAGTCAGTGATGGATCTCATATACCTAGTACATGGTGGTCCCATAAGATTATAATGGAGCTGAAAAATCCCTATCGTAATTTGTATTAAAGTATAACATACAATTGTGTACAGTACAGAATACTTGATAATGACTGTTACTGGTTTCTGTATTTCCTGTATTATACTTTTAATTGTTATTTTAGAGAATGCTCTTTCTACTTATCAATTTTTTTGTTTTGCTGTAAAACGATGCCATGTTAGGCTACCAGAAGCCTCATACAGCTTGTGTTTACTACACCTCTTGATTGCATTGTTTTCTCATGCTTGATTTGACCTCGCGTGTAGTTTTGTAGAGTGACGTGCTGTACAGGTTTGCAGCCAACGAGCAATAGGCTATACCATTTAGCTTAAGTATGTAGTAGTATACCTATATCATCTAGGTTTGTGTAAGTGCACTCTGATGTTTGCACAACTACAAAATCACCTAACAACACACTTTGAAGAATGTGGTCCATGCACGGCTGCAGATATAATTAATTAAAGATGTGACAAAGGAAAATCAGTCAGATAGTGGAAAGTTAACAGGATAACAAAGTTCATTTAGTACTAGCAGTTTTCCAATAATATTTAGAGTAAATATTAAGAGGAGTCTAGATCTTAAGAGGATAAGGAAGTAACTACTTCTAAGTAGGGGGTTAGGAACTATATGTTTGGCAAGCCACAGGATGAGGTGTGAGAGTTACTAGAAACTATTGTATCAAGTTTTGAAGTTAAATGTCTCTAAAGTGGACATTTTGGACATATTTTTAGTGCCATGTTCAATTTTCAGGCATTTTATTTTTAATTAACTTTAACCTCTAACATTGAGAGATATTCATTGATAATGGGCCTTGGCTTTTATTCTTTTTATTATTGTTGAAACTATATGCTGCAACTTAGCTCCATTAAGCTGAATATATATATATATATATCAGGGGTCCTCAAACTTTTTAAACAGGGGGCCAGTTCACTGTCCCTCAGACCGTTGTAGGGCCGGACTATAATTAAAAAAAAAACTATGAACAAATTCCTATGCACACTGCACATATCTTATTTTGAAGTAAAAAACCAAAACGGGAACAAATACAATATTTGTATTTGCATGTGGCCCACGGGCCGTAGTTTGAGGACCCCTGATACACACACACACACACACACACACACACACACTGGAGGCCTGATGCACAAAATTTTTGCAAGGAGCTCGGCCCTCACAGCCCTGACTGTCTCGGCCAGCCCTGCAGCCCCAGCTTCGTCTGGAAGATTGTCCAGAAGGTTGTCCAGGCACTTGTTCTGCTGTTCAGTCTAATTAGCATATTAGTTCTTTATTATATAGGATGTATTGGAGGCCCAGTGCACGGGATTTGTGCACTGGTGGGGGGTGTGGCCTGTGGGGATCTGTCCGCTGTGGGAGCGCTGCTTATCCCCATCAGCCAAGCGACGTTTCCGCTGTGGGAGCACACTGACCACTAGGGGGCAGCTCCTGTGTTGAACTTCTGCCCCTTGGTGGTCAGTGCGCATCATAGTGACTGGTCAACCCATTGTTCTGGTCGTTCCACTGTTTGGTTGCTGGGCTTTTATTATTGGGTGATTTAATTTTTTCAAAATGGCCTTGAAGAAGAATAGGTGCAGGAAGGATGAGGAATAAAAGCATGATAAAACTGCTTGAGCATCCTCTCGAAGGGTATTAGAAATTGAACTCCTTGGAGTTGAGAGTCGTAGGAAGATTTACTTACCCACCATCCACCCACCAAACCAACCAACATTTATTAGGATCTACTTGTGTTAGGCATTGTGCTGCATTTTAAGGTTGTAAAGATTATTAAGACTTTCAGAGTAATCAAGGAATGTTAGTTCATTTTTAGTACTAGTGTTTTATAAAATATTGGGAAAACAGTGATTATAGTTTTCACATAGAAATTATATTACAGGTAATCAATTTGAAAAAGCCTTTAAAAATGATATATATGGGTTGCAACAATTTTTAAAAAATTATATTTCCACATAAAAGGATAACTATAAGAATTTTATATTTTTACTCTTTATCTTGGTTTTGATTTTATAATTTGAGTTAAATATTCATGACAGTGAATACAGTGTGCATATTTTATTTGATTTTAAGTTCAAACACATTTTTTATGCATTGACAATCATGATATTTTTATTGCAGATCTCATTTTAGAGAGCACTAATATCTATATCCTGAGCCAAATGAGGCAAAAAGAAAAGATATATTTATATTATCCCCTCATAAAAGAGTCGATTATGTTTGGACTATAGGATATTATTATTAACAATATTACTGATAATATATTAGTGCTAGAGTATACAAAACATTCAAAGTTCACTCTCATTTGATTTTCAGAATAGTCTGATTAGGATGAATAAGATTTATCTTCATTTAAATAGAAAAAAAGATTAGAAAAATTGTGACATACTCTCTATCATATGGATAATAATGGCATAAATACCATTATTGACATCTCAGCATATATTTAGACTATAATTTATATTTTTATTTTGTAGATGAAAATAAACTGTTACCTGCAAGATCAGGATGTACAATAGAAGATCATGTGATTTCGGGAAATGTAGAAGAATTTCGTAAAGATTTTATTTCAAGAATATGGCTGACCTACAGGGAAGAATTTCCTCAAATAGAAGGCTCATCTTTGACAACAGACTGTGGTTGGGGCTGTACATTACGAACTGGCCAGATGCTATTGGCTCAAGGACTCATACTACACTTTCTTGGTAGAGGTAAATCAAATATCTGTTTTTATTGTTTTGTTTTATTTTAATTTGAACGCCAGTTTTTAAACTGCATAAAATTCCCTGAGGTTAATTTCTTGACTCCCTAATATCTTCTAAAGTTGAAACTAATCTAACATATTGCATCCTTATTGAATTGGGTGAGGTATGACTTATACATAAACTTTCATGATTCCCCTTTCAAAAACACGTGTGGAACATACCTATTATTCTTGGTTACTACCATGATTTAAGTAAGTTCAATTTTTAGTAGTCTTTGTTTTGGTGTGGCTATTATTTATTTACTAGAGGCCCAGTGCACAAATTTCGTGCACGGGGAGGGGGGGGGGGGGGGTTCCTCAGCTCGGCCTGCACCCTCTCCAATCTGGGATCCCTCTCACAATCTGGAACCTCTGGTTCCTAACCGCTCACCTGCCTGCCTGCCTGCCTGCCTGATGCCCCTAACTGCTCTCCCCTCCTGGCCTGATTCCCCTAACTGCCTAACTGCTCTCCCTTCCTGGACTGATTCCCCTAACTGCCTATCTGCTCCCCCCCTCCCCGGCCTGATCACCGTAACTGCCTCTCTGTGCTCCCCTCCTGGTCTGATAGCTCCAACTGCCTATATGCTCTCCCCTCCTTGCCTGATCTCCCTAACTGCCTATCTGCTCTCCCCTCCTGCCCTGATCCCCTAACTGCCTATCTGCTCTCCTTTCCTCTCCATGCCCTTTGGACCCCTGGTGCAGGCATGCTGAGAGCTCTCTGCTGCGGCCCCGCCCCCGTCCTGATTGGTCGTTACGTGATGGTGTCCAGAACAATTTGCATATTTCTCTATTATTAATATAGAGGCCCGGTGCACAGATTCGTTCACCAGTGGGGGCCCTTTGCCTGGCCTGCAGTCTCTTGCAATCCAGGACTTCTCAGGGGATGTTGGAGAGCTGAATTCAGCCTGATCCCCGCAGGCCAGGTCGAGGGACCCTACCCGGTGCACGAATTCGTGCACGGGGCCTCTAGTTAGCATATAAGACCTTTGGTTAATCTCTTCCTGCCCTCCCCTTCTCTCCTTTCCCTCTGAGATTCATCAGTCTGTTCCATGTTTACATGCCTGTGGTTTCTGCTCCTGCGTTGAGTGTCTGCCCCCTGGTGGTCAGTGCGTGTTATAGCTACTGGCTGGTTGGCTGGTCAGCCAGTTGCTTAGGCTTTTACATATATAGATTTTTGATAGAATTTTCTGGATTATCTCCAGTTCAGTAAATCCTGGGCAGGTCAATAGCAGTGACTTTGAGCAGATAGTTAATATTTTTATATTATTTAAATTTCATTATTGTAACAAATTTTACACTTCTTTATTTTCTGTCTATATATCAATAATACTTTAAAACTATTTTTATCTTTATAGATATGACAGTAATCAGTTAAACTGATTAGGCATTTCTTAATAAGGTCATCTTATTTAGTCTTTTAGACTCTTAAAAATGTCATTGATACCTAACTTACATATATCTTTTTTTTCTAGTGTGCTACCTCCCTTACCCTTCCTATTAATACATTTTTTTATAATGTGTACATTTGTGGGAGGATTTTAGTTTACCGTTTTAGGCTACGCTATATGGTTACCAAGTGCTGTCATTTTTTGTTAGTTTTTCTGAATGCATGGCAAATATTTAGTAACCTTTCTATAGGGATTATTGATGAGATCATGTGGAGAACGTTTATTCAAAAGTGGTGTGAATAATGCAAGGAAGAAGAATTTTTAAACTCTGGGGTGGATTTATTGTGAAATCAGGGGCAAGAATTGGAATATTTAAAAAAATATTTTATTGATTTTTTACAGAGAGTAAGGGGGAGAGATAGAGAGTTAGAAACATGGATGAGAGAGAAACATCGATCAGCTACTTCCTGCACACCCCCCACTGGGGATGTGCCCGCAGCCAAGGTACATGCCCTTGACCAGAACTGAACCTGGGACCTTTCAGTCCGCAGGCCGACTCTCTAGCCACTGAGCCAAACTGGTTAGGGCAAGAATTGGAATATTTTTCATAGTCTTGACTATATCTCTGAATCTAGGACTCATTTTGTTAACTTGAAATTACATCTGATTTTGGGGACTGTCTTGTTATTAAAAACAGTGACATTGTGGAAAAGTTGACTTTTTTTTTAAGAATGCTGATCTTTAATGACTTTATTTATTATACCTTTTCATTTACTAGCAAATTCATATTACTCCTTAAACAATGAAAGGATTGTATGAGAAAAAAAATTTAAGAAATATTAAAAATTGCCATAGTCAGACTTCTATTTTAAGACATAACCAAAACAAACTTGTTTTCTGAAGTTATTCTCTCATAAATCCTTTGAATGTTAGTGAATATGTTCACTGTGCCTTTGGATGGGCAAGACTGGATATCTGATAAGCAGTACAGGTAATGGGATACAAAAGTCTTTATCCCATCTCAGTGCTGTCAAAGAAAAGAAAAAAAAGCATATTCAGAATTGTCTATGTGTGTCTGAGTTTGCTATTTCTCTCTCTCTCGCTTTCTTTTTTTGGAGGGGGGCTTTCATTTTAGTGATTTCCCCCCCGTTTTTATGTAATACAGTCCAATTTTAGAAATTATAAAAACTATAGAAGAGTCCAGAGAATAATATTGCTACTCAAAAGTAAGCATTATCAATATATTGACCTATTTCTCCACTCATACCTTTATTTGCTTTTTTAAAAAAAAGTATATTTATTTATAATATATTTTTATTGATTTCAGAGAGGAAGGGAAAGGGAGAGAGAAACATTAATGATGAGAGAATCATTGATCGGATGCCTCCTGCATACCCCCTACTGGGGATCAATCAAGCCTGTATCCTGGGGCATGTGCCCTGATCATGTGCCCTGACTAGGAATCGAACCATGACCGTCTGGTTCATAAGTTAACACTCAAGCATTGAGCCAAACTAGCTGGATTTTATTTGCTTTGTTGTTTTTGTTTTTTTAAAATCTTTATTGTTGAAAGTATTACGTATGTCTCTTTTTTCCTCCATTGCTCTCTCTTTTTTAAATCAACTTTATTGAGATATAATCTACATATCATAAACTCACTCATTTAAAGTGAACAATTCAATGATTTTTAGTAGATTTACAGAGTTCTGCAACCATCGCCATAATCTAATTTTAGGACAATTTCATCATCCCCCAAAGAAACCTCATATCTATTAGTATTTACTCCCAATACACTCCTGTTCCATATGCAATTATTAATCTACTTTCTGTCTCTATAAATTTACCTCTTTTTGAGCTTGCTATTTTAGTTTAGTAACCCATCTAAGTTTAAATGCTGCATACTTATTTTAGTAGAATTGTTAAAGTCTAACTATTTAAAAGATCTGAACACCTTGCTTTGGAACTACTATAGCTTGGACCTGGCCTGATGCTTTGAACATTGAAAATTCAGACTCTGAATCATGGACTTCCCACACTGTAAAAAAATTTACTGCATCATTTGAAGCATCGCTGTCAGGGGAAAGAGAACTCAAAACCCCAACAATTTCTCTGAAGGACACAATTGGGAGGTACTCTGATGATCATGAAATGCGAAATGAAATTTATCACAGGAAAATCGTCTCTTGGTTTGGTGACTCCCCCTTGGCTCTCTTTGGCTTACATCGACTGATAGAATATGGAAAGAAGTCTGGGAAAAAAGCTGGAGATTGGTATGGACCAGCTGTGGTGGCTCACATTTTAAGGTAAAACGTCTTACAGTCTTTCATCTCATGGCAGAGGTCTCAGGCTCAGCGATACTGACTTTTGCAGTGTATATACGTCATTGGAACTTTTAAAGTTTAACTATGTGAGAATATTCATGAAGGAGCTTTTATTTGCACCGTTTCGCAACTCTAGTTACATTTCATTTACTGACAGTTTTCTTCATTTGCTCACAGGTATAGATGTCTAAGTCTTTCTAACCAAGTTTTCATTAAACTACCTTATTGAATTATTCTAAATACTAACAACTCTTTCACCTTTGTAACATGCATAACATTACAGGTGTTTTTTTTACTAGTTTAACTTAGGGGCTGTAATGTACTAATAGTGTAATGAAATGTCAAGAACTAAAATGGATGTTTTCAGCATTTCTTTGCACACATCAAATTCTTGTATGTATGGGACTATTAGTATTATAATTATATCATAGTAAAATAGTTTGTGACAGAATAGTTAGAAAAAAATCGAAAGTCGCCCTAGCCGGTTTGGCTCAGTGGATAGAGTGTCTGCCTGTGGACTGAATGGTCCCAGGTTCAATTCCGGTCAGGGGCACATGCCCATGTTGCGGGCCTGATCCCCAGTAGGGGGCATTCAGGAGGCAGCCGATCAATGATTCTCTCTCATCATTGATGTTTCTCTCTCTCCCTCTTCCTTCCTCTCTGAAATCAATACAAATATATATAAAAAAGTCTAAGGTCAAATTTCTCTATACCTCATCTTTTTTTTTAAACATATTTTATTGATTTTTCACAGAGAGGAAGGGAGAGGGATAGAGAGTTGGAAACATCGATGAGAGAGAAACATTGATCAGTTGTCTCCTGCACACCCCCCACTGGGGATGTGCCCGCAACCAAGGTACATGCCCTTAGCCGGAATCGAACCTGGGACCTTTCAGTCTGCAGGCCGACGCTCCATCCACTGAGCCAAACTGGTTAGGGCAACCTCATCTTTTTATGTGCCATTTATTTGGATACTACTTAAGTTTTTAAAAAGTAGCCTTATTTGTTATATGTCCCATTATTATTACTATAAATGGAATTATTAATATGTCATCCAAGTATAGTATGTTGTAGTAAATTTATTCCATTTAGAGTCATCTATAAATTTGAAATTATTACCAAATTTTTTGCATACTATATTAAATTGCTATTTTATTTTATAGGCCAGATTCTTACAATTGAAAAAGTATTTTCATAATGTTATTAAATGGATTGTTAATAATATCAAGTTCAGCTTGGTATGACATTTATAAAAGCTTAGCTTCTACTCTTTAAGGTGCAGAAAACTTTTTTGTAAAAGGCCTGATAGTAAATATTTTAGTCTTTGCCGGCCTTATAAGGTCTCTATTGCTCATTTTTCTTTTCTATTTTTTTTCTTTCTTGCTTTCTTTTTAAAAACAAGCCTTTACACAGTAAAAACCATTCTTACCAAAAAATCCCAGACTATAGGTCATACTTGACTTATGGCCCATAGTTATTGATCCTTCTGTACTAATAAACAAACATGTATAATAAGTTAACATGCATGTTAAGTTAAAGATTATAAGGATATAGTTAAGTAAAAATATTTATATTTTTACAACTTGTGTAATTCCCTTTTACAAGATAGTGTGATTTTTTAAAAAAATATATTGATTTTTTACAGAGAGGAAGGGAGAGGGCTAGAGAGTTAGAAACATCGATAAGAGAGAAACATCGATCAGCTGCCTCCTGTACCCCTTCCCACCTCCCCGGGGATGTGCCTGCAGCCAAGGTACATGCCCTTGACCAGACTCGCACCTTGGACCCTTGAGTCCGCAGGCTAACGCTCTGTCCACTGAGCCAAACCGGTCAGGGCAAGATATTGTGATTTTTTTAAAAAAAATATTTTTATTGATTTCAGAAAGGAATGGAGAGGGAGAGCTAGAACCATCAATGATGAGAGAGAGTCATTGATCGGCTGCCTCCTGCACACCCTCCACTGGGGATCTAGCACACAACCTGGGCATGTGCCCCTGACCAGAATTGAACCTGGAACCCTTCAGTCCACAGGCAAACACTCTATCCACTGAGCCAAACCAGCTAGCGCAAGATATTGTGATTTTTAAAAACTATCATGCACTTTAAAAAAAAATGCTTTTATTAATTTTAGAGATGAAGGTATAGGAAAAGAGAAACATGGGATCCACTGCCTCTTGCTTCACGCCCCCTTGGTGCATGGGATGACACTCAACTAACTGAGCCACAACAACCAGGGCTATATTGTACACCTTTGAGACTATTATACTCACTTAGAAATATTTTTCAATTTGCAGTTAGGTCTATAGAATTCTAAGGCTTAAAATTAGGAAATTCATTTGTTCATGCCATACAGGTTTTTGATTGAAGGAAAAAAAGCCATGTTATTGTTTAAAGAAAAGAAAAAGACTTTCATAAGTGTACCAGTGGACAAATAGAAATTCACTGCTAGTCAGTTACTATGAAGCAAACCTTGAAGCATATTGTAATACCATTGGTTAGCAAGTGTTTAATGTTCTTTGAGCAATTTAGTGTAATAATCAACTTTGAAAAAATTGACCTGATTTTTGATACCACTCAGATGGTAATTTTGAAAGCAGACATTACAAGTTAAATTAGAATGTCAGGGAAATGATGGATTTTTTTCCTTTTAAATTAACTCTTTACTTACCAACTGAAAAGAACAGTTAGGATTTAAAGGATGTACTTGTTATTTCTTAGAAAAGCAGTTGAAGAAGCAAGACACCCTGATTTACGAGGAATAACTATTTATGTTGCACAAGATTGTACAGGTAAGGAATATAAATAATTTTAATTCTCATCTGTTCAATTGGTCAGACTTTTTCATATGTGTTTAAGTTATCCCAATTATATTCTAAATGATTATGAAGGTAGGGACCATGTCTTACACTTTTGTGTTTCTATATAACCCCCTACACATAGTAGGCACTTACTAAATATTTCTTAATATACTATGAATTCTTAGTTGTTATACTAAAATAAGCTATTAAAGAAAATTCCAATATTTAAAATGACTACTTTAGAAAAAGCTAGATGAGAAAATTTAACAAAGATATATACTTGGGCTGAGTATGTGCCAAGTACCTTCTCATCAATGGATATGTTTCCAGGAGGTAAAATTCCTCGTTTGAATTTGTTTTGTAATAGTGCTTCAGTACATCATCTAATGTTGCAGCTATTGTCCAGAATTTTGCCTTGTTTTATTGTTTGGGTCTTCTGTTTAATGACTAATATTTATTTATGTATGTATGTATTTATTTATTATTGATTTTAGAGGAAAGGAGAGAGAAACATCAATGAGAGAGAGAGAAACATTGACCGGCTGCCTATCGAATGTGCTTTGACCAGGATTGAACCTGAAACCTGGGCATGCGCCCTGATTGGGAATTGGACCTGCCACCTTTCGGTGTTGGGGATGATGCTCCAACCAACTCAGCCACACCAGCCAGGGCACCAATATCTATAATAATGTCAAACTCTGTTGGGAGTAAAATAGAGACTTTAATTTGCTGATAAAATAAAAGTGCCTTTAAATAAGCCATCACATACTGTTAAATTTATTTTTTATAGAAATGCCATTATCAGGATAAAATATGTTAATGTTTGGGGAAAGTTAAATATACTTCAATCATATTTAATATAAAGGTATTTCCAAAATGCTTTATTTTGTAGAGGTTACCCTGATAACTAACATTATAAACATAATGTGGAAAGAATGGTAACTAAGTACACATGCACTTCGTTTGTTTTTTTGTTAAGGTTAATTGTGTCTTTTTTTAAAAGAAAGGCTGATAGCCATATGAAAATGAAAGTTGTAAATTTTCAGATGAGTATGATTTTTACAGGTACTATATATATATATTCTTTTTAGCTAGGAAGACTTGCAAATAAAATTTGTTGTGTTAAGAGTGCTAATTAGCCAAAGGATGTACTTAAACAATTAACCATTAAATAAATTTATGAATTTGCCTTTTGTGCTTTTATTGCTAACAAACAGCCTTGGTCTTTAAATGTTACATATTGTTAATTAAACAACACAAAGTTCCTCATTATATTAGTATAAGTGGTTTGTTTAATTTCAAGTAGTTTTAAAAATCTTTAACACTGATGTTTCAGAATCCTAAAGGAAGAGTTTATATCAGTGTAGTGTATTTTGATAAATTATAGGGTTAGGAATTAGGTGAAGCCAGATTTTATCAATAATTTTTCCTCTGCCATCATTAGTATTTTAAAAGGTTCCGTTTTCTGTTCCTTGCATCCTCTTCTTATTCAGAATTCTCTTTTTTTGTAATTGCATCTCTTTCCATGGCTTTGAGTAGTTAAGACTCTGCACTGTACACTACAGTACAATGTCCTTTATAATCTGGGCTTTTGAAACTACATTTTCAATGTTGCTTGTGCCAATATGAGGTAACTTATATTTTCTTCTGCCCTTCAAATATCTCTACCTAGATGTTTTCAAACACTTCAAATTCATCATGTTTAAGATTAAACTCATCACTTCCTCTACCCCGCTCCTTTCTTCCTATTTTTCTTCTCTAATAGTATCATGTCCATATGCATACACTTACTTATTCTTGACTCTCCTCAACGAAAGCTCACCAATTACACTTAAAATATTTCTTTCTGAAATCTCTTCTCTCTTCTCTACTCTCATTGATTTAGATCAGACCCTTACCTGTAACATGGACTTTAACTTGATTTCCTTGTGTCTCTCCTCTTTTTGATCTATCTGATCAACAGAAACTGATCATGTCCCTTAATGTAAAAACCTATGACTGTCCATTTACTCTGGCCTCGTTATTTTAGCATCTGAAGCACACGATGTCCTTTATAATTTGTTCTGACCTGCATTTCCAGCCTTACCTCCCAACACTGTCTTCCATGTTGATACACCCAAGTTCTGTCAACCTTCAGGCCATTCCTTGCACATACTATTATTATGTTTTCTCATGCCTTTGCACATATTGCCTCTGCTTAGCATGTCCCTTATTATTAAAAGGCCTCTTGTTTACTTTTAATTCATTCTTTAAGAACATTCTCAAAGTTTACCTCCTTGGTAAAGCCTTTCCTACTCCCGTCAGGCAGAATTAGTTTGTTTTTCTGTGCTCTGGAACATTTTGGAAATATCTCTATTAAATGTTGCACTTGAAATCACTTGTAATATCACCTTATGATGATCTGTTTCTCCCTGTAGATCAATGATTGTTAAGGTAGCAGGGATAGGGGAAAGGCATCCGAATCATTTGGTTGGGTATCTGCTGGAGTGAGGTTGTTATGTAGACTATTTCATAGTCCTTACATATGTTAGAAGTGGTGGAGAAACACCAGAACGATTGAACCAGACACTGAAATCAGGGTCTTATTTGCTATTATTACCCCTCTAGCATTGAACACCTCGGTAAATCGATGGCCCTCAATTAATGTGTGTCCAGTGAAGATGAAGGGTAAGAGGCATTTGATTAGGGAGGAATTGTTTTACATGACAGTGGAAATATTATTACTTGGTCCTACTATGGCAATATTTGCTTCTGGAGGAAGTAGAACTTTCCGAAGGGAAACTTCATTTGATTGGCCTGTGTATTAGTTCAGAGAAGTGAAAGGTAGGAGATGGTCATGTGTACACTGCCTTAGAAAAGTGAGAGAATTTAAAGGTCTATAGTCAGAAGCCACTACTGAGTTGTTTGAAGAAAGTGAGATGATAGAATTGAGACAAATGGAAAGAACTGTTGTGGCATTTTTGTAGCTTTGGTTTCGACCAGCGACTTTCAACCAGTATGCTGCAAGAATTTTTATTTTTATTTTATTTTATTATTTCTTAAAATACATTTTTATTGATTTCAGAGAGAAAGGGAGAGGGAGAGAGATAGAAACGTCAATGATGGGAGAGTATCATTGATCGACTGCCCCCTGCACGCCCCCTAATGGGGATCGAGCCCGCAACCCGAGCATGTGCCCTTGACCGGAATCGAACCTGGGACCTTCCAGGCCACAGTCCAATGCTCTATCCACTGAGGCAAACCAGCTAGGGCGAGAATTTTTAAAACATGCAATACCTGACTATTTAGTTAGGGGCACTGACTTCTTTTCCCTTAGATTGTTAAATAAAAAATAACAACAGCCAACATAATAATAGCTGTCCACTATGAATAATTCAAAATTATACCTGTTTTTTTTTTGTCAGATCGGCCAAAAAAGTATATATTTTTGGTGTGCCACAGAATGTGAGTAATTAGTTTATATGTACCATAAGACGAAAAGGTTGAAAATTGCTGATTTAGACTGACTGGTGGAAATGGGGAAGCTTGTGTACAAAGAATCCAGTAGCTCATAGTCTAAATTTGGAATTTAAAAGGAAGCACTGGGGCACAAGAGACAGAATTTGTTAAGCAGCTCACTGGAAAAGCAGAAGAGTTTGGTTAAACTGACAGGGAGTGTGGGTGGAAAGTAAGTTTTGAATAAAACTATTTTATGTTGAACAAAACAAAATAAAGTTTTGTCTGTATTTGCTTCTACCGAATTCTCTCATTTTCTCTTGAATTATTCCACTTGGGCTCTCCCACCCATCATTCCACCACAACTACCCTTATCAATAATTTAATCTTGCTGGATCCAGTGATCCCTTCTCAGTCCTCACATCACACAGCCTGTCAGTAGCAGCTGACACAGCTGACCACTTTCTCCTTTTCTTTGTAACATTTTGTTTGCTTAGTTTCCAGAATACAACTTGCAGGTTCCCTCTATCTCCTTGTCCATCCAACTCTTCAGTCTCCTTTGCTGGTTTTTCCTCATCTCCCCGATCTCTAAAATTGTTGCTGTGCTGTGCTCAGCCTTTAGACTCCATGTCTTTTTCTGTGTACATGGATTTGGCTTTACAGTACCATCTGTCTGCTGTCAGTACCCGAATTTATAGGTCTGCCCTGGGCCTCTCCCCAAATCCAGGCTTTTGTGTCCATGACTGCCTTCCTCTCTGCTTGCATGTTTAATAGGCGTCTCAAACTTAGCATGTCTAAAAACTGAGTTCCCAGTCCTCCCTCTTATATTTGTCCCCCCAACCCCCGCTTATACCCAAACCCTTCAAATCACCCATGATTCCTTTTTCATCTCTCACACTTTACATTTAATGTATTAGAGAATTATTTATCTTCAGATTGATCACTTTTCACTGCTTCCACATGACCATGCTGTGACCATTTCCAGTCTTCATAATTTACAGCCTTTGTTCAAGCCATCAGCCTCTCTTGCTGAATTACTGCAGAGGCTTTCTAGCTGTTCTCTGGGCTTCAGCCATTGCCCCTATAGTCTGCCTTTAACACGTGAACCGGCCTGGTGAAGTGTAAGTCAGAGCAGGACATTCCTTTTCTAAAAAAACTTCCCAATGGCTTCCCATCTCACTTCAAGTAAAAACTGAAGTCTTTGCAATGGCCTTTTAAGAGTGCACACAAGCTGTCTTCACTCTCTCCTAGTCGGTAACTTTATCTCCTTACCTCATTTCTGCTCCTGTACCCCTTGCTCACTTCCCTTCAGAGGCACCGGCCTCTTATTCCTGGAATATGCTAGCTGTGCTTCTGCCCTAAGACATTTGCACTTGGTGATCTTTCTGCCTGGAATGCTCTTCTCCCAGGTATCTGCATTACTTGGTTTCTTACTTTAGGTCTTAACTTAAATATTAGTTTCTCACAAGACCTTGCCCACCATCTGATTTTAAATTGACCCTGCCCCCAGCATTTCCTGTCCATCTTTCTCCCTTTGTTTTTCTTTGATGCACCATCTGACATCTATTTTATTTATTTGTTGCCCATTTCCATGTATACAGTGTATGCTCTTTTAGTGGGATTTTTCTCCGTTTTGCTTGCCCTTGAAGACCCAGTGCCATGCAGTAGCTACTCAATAAGTATCTGTTGAATGTATAAATGAGGTAGGTATTTTTAACTCACTGAGACTTTGATAGTGATGTCAGAGATCAGGTGACTGGCCAATGTGGGGAAATTAGGGTAAAAATGTTTCTGAAAGCATTTAACACATTTTCATTGTGTTTTTTTTTTTTTCAGTTTACAGTTCAGATGTAATTGATAAACAGTGTGCTTCCATAGCCTCTGGTAATACAGATGACAAAGCTGTTATTATTCTAGTTCCTGTTAGACTTGGTGGAGAAAGAACCAACACCGACTACTTAGAGTTTATAAAGGTAGGAGATGAGAGCTGTTTATTTTTTTAAGGCAATGATAGCTCATATGAAAAATACAGAAGGTTTGCAATATTTTCTATTTAATGAGTAGTGATGATTTTATAGTTGTAAATCAAAGTTTGACATTAGAGATATAAAAAATATTTAAAAATTGAGTTTTAAAGAGAGAGGATGGGAGGAGGAGAGAGAGAAAAACATTGATATGAGAGCAAAACATAAATAGTCTGCCTCCTGCATGCACCCTACTAGGGATCAAGCCTGCAACCCAGCCTGTGCCCTGATTGGGCATTGAATCGGCAACCTTTTGGTGTTTTGGTACATGGATGATTACCAACCAACTGAGCCACACTGGCCAGGGCTGACAGAGATTTTAAATTTCATTAAAGGTCAGATGTGATTTGAAGAGGGCAGTGTTCTATGACAAGATGAAAAGCCTTTTAATCTGTGTAGCTAATCAAGGAGACACAGATGCAGCAAAAATCATAATCCTATATAATAAAAGCCTAATATGCTAAGTATCTGGTCGACTGGTTAGCCATTGAACCAATCAAAGTGTAATATGCTAATGATATGCTAAGGCCGCTCAACTGCTTGCTATGACATGCACTGACCACCAGGGGGCAGATGCTCCGACTGGTAGGTTAGCTTGCTGCTGGGGTCCAGCCGATCGAGACTGAGCAAGACAGGCTGGACATGCCCTGGAGTCCTCCTTGGTCTCTCCCCGGCTGGCCTATCTCCTGCATCTCTCGCCGGCCCTGATCGTGCACTGGTGGGGTCCCTCAGCCTGGCCTGTGCCCTCTCACAATCTAGGACTCCTCGGGGGGTGCAGGAGAACTGGTTTTGGCCCGATCTCGCAGGCCAGGCTGATGGACCCCACTGGTGAACGAATTCGTGCATCAGGCCTCTAGTCTGTAATATATCTACATTTCCCATTATCATTATTTATGATTTTTAAAAGTAAGTACCTTTATTTATTCATAAAACCCACATTAAATTATGTCAAATAATTATTGAAACAGACAGACTTTCTATTATGGCTGCATTATCTATTAATTTGTTTCCTGTGTCACCATGAGGTCAATAAGAAGTTAGGATGATTACTTATATAGACAGAAATGATGAAGATAGACTGTGGAGAGGTTCCAACTTTGTTTTCTTCATATTAACCAGTTAAAAATCTGTTCTATTTCATAATTCTTTTTTCCTGAAGAACCTAATTATGTTATCTTGTTTTGGGCACCAAGATATTCAGTTGTCATAGAACTTTAACTTTTGAAATACTTAGTTTCTGGTTAATATTATAATATTTATATTATTTGCATAGTTTTAATAAAATTTCTCATTTTTTTCAAGGGCAGAGACCAAATTCCTTTTTGAATGAAGTGTTATGAGATATAGTGATCTTGAAATAAAGTCTAGATTTTTGTTTTATGATTCATAACAATTTTTCCCCCACATGAAGCATTAATCCCATATTGTGGTCTCTATGTATATAGTGGAAAATGTATCTTCAGGTTAAATTGTACTGATTTTAAAAACTTAGAGCAATTCTTTTCTGTATGTGGTATATGGAAGTCTTCTAGCTGGCATATTGGCTTTTCCTAACAGTTACTAAAATTTTGTAGGTACACTTGTTACTAATAACACCAATAATATCATATATTAATAACATATTAATCCTTTAGATAGAATTGGGGTTTTGATTTCTAACTCATGGGTTCTTTAGTGGAGTTATTGGTAGAATGCGAAGTTATAAACCATTTTATCTAGAGAGTCCATTGAAGATTTTGAGACTTGGGTCATCTTGTCATGTCTCAGTAGGTTCTAACAAAATCTGAACTGGATTCCCTCTCCATTTCCCACTGCCATGAAAAGATTAGAAACAACCAATCTTGGAACTGACTCCTTTAGCCACAACCCCGTTGCTGGTGGAATGGGCTGCAGATGGCTTCGAGGCATGTTATATTTGGCCGAGGGCTTTGCTACTTAGAGGTATTGAGAGTATCTCTCAGATGGCGGACTGCCTAATGCTCCTGAGTGATTCACTGGAGCCTGGATTGTGGTGAAATGAACCCTGTTTGGCATATAGGAGTTGTTCAACAAATATTTGTTAACTCTCATATTTGTATAACATTTTCAATACATGTTAATCTCATTTTGCCCTCACAGTCAGGAACTGGATTTTCTTTATAGGACAGAAAAGACAGAAGTTAAGTGCTATGGTCAAGTTCAGATAGCAAATTGGTAAGAGAGACTAGAACTTTTGGTTGGTTTTCATATTTTTTTTCTTAAAACATGGACTTTTAAAAATGTAACATATTTTTGAGCTTTTACTAAGTTAATTTATACTATAGTCCACTAAAATGAGAGAGCAGTGACTATTGACACATGTTAATTTTTCAATTATCAGATAAAAAGAGCTGAGTGGCTGAGTGTAGCAGATCATATGCTAAGTGTTATGCTTGGTCAGAGGGGGTGTTTGGGTCAAAAGCCAAAATGAAAGCATGTAAAGAGGCATTCACTTACAAGTGGAAAAAAGTATCTAATAGCCCTAAAAGAAAAATGATCTTCCTCTTCTTCTTCTCCTTTCTTCTCCTCTTCCTCCACCTCCACCTCCACCTCCACCTCCACCTCCATAACCTCCACCTCCACCACATCCACCTCCACCTCCACCTCCACCTCCACCTCCACCTCCACCTCCACCTCCACCTCCACCTCCACCTCCACCTGTACTCATCTTTCGCCTTCCCTTCCCTCCCCCTCTGCTTCCTCTCCCATTTTCATCAGCAGTTGTATTTTTTCCTGCCAAACCATTGCATAGTATGCCCCTTAAAATTCACCATTCAGTTGTGTTTTTCAAATGTTTTAATCAGTAATTCCACAGTATTTCAGAGATGGTACCTTCTCCTTTACAGTTCTGTGAGGAGAAAGAAACTTGGTGTGGTGCTTTATCAGCTCTTACCACAGGAAGTCTGCCTGCCTGTTTATCTTTCTATTTGTCTATCTATATCTATCTCTCTATCTCTCTATCTCTCTATCTATCTATCTATCTATCTATCTATCTATCTATCTATCTATCATCTATCTATCCG
>NW_006297573.1:1037300-1042778 GCF_000327345.1 Myotis davidii
GGGACCAGGAATGAGGAAAATCCAATATGTTCTCTTTATTTAGCGAGAAAAATTAGGACTTTCCTTTTTGACTGATTACTTCAGTCTTATTTATTGCTCCAAGGATACAGCTCAATAAATTCACAGATAACTATGAAGAAGTTTTTCTAGGAACTGAAAAGTGTTTCAAGTTTCCAGAAATACAACCCCTTATATGTAATGGCATTCGAGCTCCTTAATCTGCTTCTAAGTGTTAATGGCTAAATCTGCTCCAGTATGTTGTAAAGGGAATATAGATGTCAGGAACCAAAGTCTCTCTTCCATTACTTGGACTCATTCTTCTTCTGAGAAGAATTGGTAATGAGTCTTGTTATATATATTTTTTCTTTCTTTTTCTCAGCTGTGAGGGATTTAGAACTTTCACTCCCTTGTGGGTCCCTATGTCATAGCATTGTGTTTCAGCTGATCAAGTGATCTCAAGTTAAAGACACTATCTAATTGTGTTAGGATTTTTATTTACGGGAAAGCAGTAGACTCATTAATGATAAATAACTATTATTGTCAAGTGTTTGTGTGTGTGTGTGTGTGTGTGTGTGTGTGTGTAATTTCATCCTAACTTATTTTATAGTTAGCTCTAACATTTTAACACAATATGCCTTCTCTATTTTATTTAAATTTTTTAGTTACAGTTTTCCTTTCCCAAAAAACCTCTATATTTTCACAAGACTGATAGGGTTATTTTAACAGTGAGAACCTGAAAACAATTTAAATATTTATAATGGGGGTTTTAAAGCACATTTTGTTATCTTCATAAAATAGAATATTTTGTAGTCATTAAAAATAATATAGGTCTATATTTATTGATAGGAAATAATGTTTATGACATAATGAGAGATAAAAGTTACAATAGTATACATTGTATATAAAAATTTTATTTGTAAATCTACATCATATAGATAGATGTCAAGAAGATTCCCCCCCAAATGTTAATTATGATGAGCTTTAAGTGGTGGAATTTTGGGAAATTTTTACTGTGCGTTTTTATTACAATGACCATATATTTTTAAGAAAATAATTAAGCTTAAAAAAATGCTATGGTTTGATTACTTATTAAAGGGAAAAAAGCGTTTGTTTATATATTCTTTATTTTTATATCTTCTAGATTTCAAAACATCTCATTTACGAGAAGGAAAGTTTAACTATTGTTTAATACTTTGGGGTTGTTTTTCTTTTTTGAAAATAACATGTTAGTATTTTGTGACATATATGCTAAAATTAATGCAGGAACTATTGACAAGACATTATTGATCCCACTGGACATATTCTTAACTGACCCCACAGGACTTTTTTTTTTATTTTTAAAGGTATAGAGTTATTTGGCCCAGCTTAAATAGAGTTCTCAGAATAGATGCTGAGGGGCATATTAAATTATTTATTCAGGTACCTCTGTTATTTTATAATTAGTAAAACAATTTAGCTTTAAAGAAAATAGTAATTACTATTTTCCTTAGATTAAAACATTTCCATTAGTCATTATGTTTATTCCTAAATGAAGTAGTATAAAAATATCTGTCAAGTAAATGCTATTGATTAGAAAATGGGTTTTAGTTTGGGATTCAGGGTTCAATGAAAACAGCAACAAGATCTAAGAAAAATTTCTAGCCTTTCCAAAAGTTCGATGAAAATACATTGATTGCAATAAGGCTGCACCAGCAACAGAAAGACCTGGTGTTCTGGCTTTGGCAGGCAATGTTATTGTCTGTACGTGGTACTGTTGTCTATCCCTGTATTGCGCACACAGTAGTTGTTTAATGTTGTTGAGTGACACGCTGGTCAGAATACTTGATTTAGTCACGTTAATGTTGAGTGATTTAAAGAAAAGGGAAGATAGTTTTTTTGACAGAATGATTTCGGAACATGAGGACAAATGTAATAAAAATAAAACTGGTGGTGAAAAATTTGGGAACCCTAATATTGGTAATATAAATTTAGTTGTTTTGGATAATTACCATTTGTTTCTTGACTCTAAATCTGAATTAATTTCTTTTTGCAGGGTATTTTAAGTCTTGAATATTGTGTGGGAATTATTGGTGGCAAACCAAAACAGTCATATTACTTTGCTGGATTTCAAGGTTGGTGATTTAGTAAAGTATATTTCTTCATTGTTTTCTTTTGAAAGTCAGTAAGTTAATATCAGATCCTCTGGAAGCAGGATGATTAACAGAGCAAAATGAGTACCTTATAAATTCATCAGTCCTATCATAGCCACTCATTTGTCATTTGGTCCACAACATAATTGGATTCTGCAAAATGTATGTTTAATTTCTGTTATTGCATAAACAAGGCATAATTTATTGGTTTCACTAAACTTCAGAAGACATTGCTTTCACATTCTGGCAGTTGCTATTTACATATTTACTTTTTACCAGGGTTAGTGGTGCTAGTTGATGATAAAATGACAAGCAATATGTTCTTCCTGTCAGGATAAAGTAGTGCGATACATTTTTCATGTGCAAACTGTAGAATATAATTGTGTGTTTGTGAAAGTAATTTTATCACCAAAAATTAAATGACAGTCTCATCACTTTATAAAAATTCTGCTTATACAAGCATATTTGATTATGCAAAAGTTAATCTGTCCTGTGCAAACCTATGTTTCAGTCAATGAATATCAGTCTGGCAAGCTGTTACTCCCAGGTTTTTTTCAGCTATTCTACATAGAAATTGGATTGTAAGCAGTGTAATAATAAGGTGTTTTTTGAATTACTTGTCTTCTGTTTTGTCCTTGTAGATGACAGTTTGATTTACATGGATCCTCATTACTGCCAGTCTTTTGTAGATGTCAGCATAAAGGATTTCCCTCTTGAGGTACTATGGATTAAGAGCTGTTTTCTTACTATATGAAGCAAACTCTAATTATTTAGAGATGTACTAGGCAGCTAAGCTTTTATGGTATTACAATTACAGCTTAATAATACATATTTTACTGATTTATAAAACCATAATCCACGCCATAGTCAAAGGTTAAATAATTTCTTACTGAATTTTAATTTATGGTATACCTTTGTTTCCATTTATCTTTGTCTCTAACTTGTTAGACACCCTAGCCCTGCCACAATAATTGAGCAAGCCTCCAACTGACTGTAAATATACAGCAGAACAGTACTGAAGCATAAAAATGTTAGGCATGTTTAAAACAAAGAAAAAAAGGGGAAAAAAGGAAAAGAAGATGGTGGAGTAGGGTGACTTAAGGAGACTACTTGATAAATTATTTTGCTGAAGTCTAATAATTAAATCTTAGCCTCTAGTTTTCAAGAGCATAATTGGGCTTCTAATTTTTGTTTTAGTTTTGATTTTGCAACAACTTTTTTCTCTTTATGTCGGTCATTTTGTGATCCAGCACTTCAATTCAGAAAATCTGAGAGTGCATAAGTGAGACATGTAATTATACATTGTTTTGGATATATTTTTTTCCCCAGTTGATGCTTATACAGGCTTTTAAAATAATTTTAATCATTTGAGTGGCATGGTTCACTAATTCCAAGGCTCCACAAGTGACAAATGTGGTTTAGTACTTCGTTTTAGTAATAGCTCGCTAGCTAATGGTAATACCTAAAAGATATTTAAGGAGAAGACTAAGAAAACCGATCAACTGCAAGACCTTTAGCTTTCAGTGATCAAAAAGACACATTATAAAACCTTCTAGCACCCTGTGTAAACTGTTACCTCAGCTGAAGTACAAGCCTCTTGAAGCCAGATTTGCTTTTCTGCTTTCTTCCTCCATAGTATCTTGTATGTAAACCTTAATAAATGTTCCTCGTGGACGAATTGATAATGGGGGAGGCACTAGAGAATTGTGCTATGTGAAGCACGCTGTAATTCTTTCCGCTGCATTGTGGTCTTGTGACACTGAGGGGATGCTTAATCGTGGGTTCCCATGGTCAATGGTTAGTTCAGGGAAGAGTTTCAACTGTTGGGATGAGTGTGTGTGTGTGTGTATTTAATAAGTTAAGGCTTCCTAAACCAGAGACTATAGCTTCATGTTATATTCTATTCTCTTAATATTAATATTTTATTAATAAGGTAAGAAAAACCGTATTAGTACAAATGTTAATCTGTTTTAATTCCTGGGCCCTCAATTTCAAGTTTCAGGTTTTAGGTTCATACAGTGGTGACTAGTTTAATCTATCCTAGTAAGTTCAGAGAATACTGGCATTAAGGCTATTAGAATGATGTGATATGATTAGATAGGTGGATGAGTGAATTAATCACTCATGTACTCTTTATGAATTACACATGTGAACTGCAACTGGTAGGAGGTGCTTTTTAGTAAGTGTATTCTCTAGTTAACTAAGGAAGCTTCATATACGTCACCAAAATAGCATAGTTATACATAAAAGCATTTGTTTCATTATTGTTTGTATGTTTGGGTAATAGAATCCACTATTCCAAATAATAAGCCTAGAACAGAGCCTGGCATTTAATAGATGCCTAATAACTATTTGTTGAAGAAATGAATAAATATTGTTTTTAAAAAATTAAATAGCCCTAACTGGTTTGACTCAGTGGATAGAGCATTGGCCTGCTGACTAAAGGGTCCCAGGTTTGATTCCGGTCAAGGGCATGTACCTCGGTTGCGGGCACATCCCCAGTAGGGGGTGTACAAGAGTCAGCTGATCGATGTTTCTCTCTCATCGATGTTCCTAACTCTCTTTCCTTCTCCTTTCCTCTCTGTAAAAAATCAATAAAATATATTTTAAAAAATTAAATAAACGAGAATTGACTCACCCTGGCCAGTTTTTTCAGAAACATTTTTCATTGTCAAAGAATTGTATCAGGTGAACACTCCCTAAAATGTATGTGCTACTCTTACCAATAGTCAGAATTTTAAAAATTAAAAAAAGAATAAGTGCATAGTTCAAAGAATTATCATAAAGTAAACATAGCCTTGCAATACGACTTGGGAAGATATTTTAAAATCCAACTTGTTCTGCAATAAACAGAAATGATTCTGAATTATAAATTAATAGTGATTTGACTTCAGAATCCTCTTGGGTGAACAAAAGAATATAATTTTACATTTAAGTGATGTAAAATGCCTCACTGTAATATGAGTCTTGTACTCATATAGTAACACCCTATAACAGTTTCAGTGATCAAAGATTTATATCAGTGTTTTGTGGATAATTAGTTTTTGACAGATGTCAAACAGCCATGAATAACAGTTTAGTGTTATTATCTATGATGATTGAAGCAATATTGTGAAATAGCACTAAGTCTATTCTGGCTTAATCTTATTGATTCTTACATAAAAACTTTAATTGCCCTGGCCAGTTTGGCTTAATGGATAAAGTGTTGGCCTGCAGACAGGGTCTTGGGTTCCATTCTGGTCAAGGGCACGTACCTTGGTTGCAGGCTCCTCCCCAGCCCAGGCCCTAGTCAGGGCTGGTGCAGGAGGCAACCAATCTATCTATTTCTCTCATATCGATGTTTCTATCT
>NW_006297573.1:1042847-1043520 GCF_000327345.1 Myotis davidii
CAAAAACTTTAATCAAAGCATTAATAAATCTAGGACGCTATTGTATATGAGTTAAAAAATATTTTTTTGAGCTTTGGACAAACTTTGGTCTTGCTTCTTTATTCCCAAGTAGCAATAAACAAACAAACAAACCTTGATTATTATTGCATTTGACAGGAGCTGGGCAAATGACTATTTTTAGATACCTTGTATGTAGAGTAACTTTTTGTAAATGTGACCTAGAACTCTCTGTGCCTTATATATCAATATAATCCTGTATATTGTTAACTAACAAGCTTTTACTTAGCTCTTCAGTGCCTTTCTAGATCTGTTTTTAATGTCTCCTTATAAATAAAACACATGAAACAATGTTAGAAGAAGTCCACTAAGACAATACTTGTGTTGACTAGTACCTTGGGGGTTCCAGTTTAGCTAAATTGGATCTCACTATATAAGTTAAGTGTTAGATAAGCATTGGGTAAAAGTTATAGTTTGGTCTGTATTTACTGCCACGATGTTGTATTTGAATCTTATATATGATCGAACTATTCATAAGGGGAAAAAAAGCAGCTTGAGTAGATGCAAATGAAGGGGGAAAGAATAAGGGGATTTTGATTGATTTACCGGGAACATAGCAAATATGAAAGCCTGTATTTCCCTACATTTTGGGAAATGGTTTCAAGGTAAAATCCCT
>NW_006297573.1:1043582-1059536 GCF_000327345.1 Myotis davidii
ATAGATTGTTTCTTAATTGAGCTTATCCTTTAAATAAAAAATATAAAATATACAACAAAGAATTTCCACCCCTGTGTCCCATCTGCCCAGTTTTCTTCCTCTCACTTTAGCATGGTAATTTTTATATGTCTTATACAATTTATTTGTGCACATACAAATAACTATGAATATATATTTTTGTGGCCTTCCTTTTGTTCAGAAACATCTTTTTAAATATATACAACAACTAAAAGGAGTTGGTGGCATCAGTGATTTTCAAGAACAAGAGCATTTAAGCAGTTAAAAAAAATTTTTTTTTAAACCAAGTACCAGAATGTGGTGAAGAAAAAGATTAGAATGATTAGCTTTATATTCTATCCCTTTCCTACTTTTGTATTCTCCACTGATAGCCCATCCTATTAGTGAGGGTAGAGAGGCTAGAGCAGCCTCTCCAGCCCACTGACATCTGTGGCACAGTGACCACTCAGAAAAGTGAATTAAAGGGACAGAAGGACTGGTAAGAAGGAGGCAAGGGACATAATAGAACAGTTTTTCACCTGTGCCTTTTATGGGACTAAACAAGAACGTAAGTCAAGTAGAAGAGTGGGTTGGAAGAATGTATAGTTATGTACTAATTGTGTCAATTGCTAAAACTCTTAAGTTGACCTCTTTTCATATCACCATGGAACATTTTTAAAAATTACATTTATTGGCGTGACATTGGTTAATAAGATCATATAGGTTTCAAATGTACAATTCTAGGATACATCATGTGTATATTGCATTGCGTGCCCACCACTATGGAACATTCACAAGTCTATGTATTTGTTGAAAAAGTCTTGATATCCTTATTCAAAGATTTATAAACATTAAAAAACTCTAACAAAACAGGTTTAATTGCACTTCAATAGAAATGGCCAACTTGATTCTAAACCTTGTATTAGCTTCTATTATTTTCAGTGGCACATTTTTCTTCCCTTTCACAATTGTTAGAAATGCATACCACTTTGACACACTTTCTGTCTTTTGCAGAATGGCACTGATGTCACATAGGTGGAGATTTGGTGAATTGAATATACACAGTACAGTGTTGGCTCATATTTTACAGCTTTGGAGAGTAGGAAGGACTCTTGGCGTTGGATAGACTAAAACACCATTTGAGAAAGCATATTTAAGTTTTGAGAAAAGCCAGATAGCAAATTTTAAATTAGTAATATTCTTGTATGTACGAAGTCCATCAAATAAAAGTAAATTAATCCTAAAGAATTTTTAAAATTACAGACATTCCACTGCCCTTCTCCCAAAAAGATGTCATTTCGAAAGATGGATCCTAGCTGTACAATAGGATTCTACTGTCGAAACGTTCAGGACTTCAAACGAGCTTCTGAAGAAATCACTAAGGTATTTTTATTTAAAATATTATAATAGCTTTTGTAAATGACCTAATTTTTATTTGAGATAGTCTGTGAAAAGACAAAAATCTGTAAATTATGACACTTTTGTAAAATTGCCTCTCAAATGTTAATGTTATTAGGAATATTGAACTAGAAAATAAAACTTTGGGGATTCCTAGCCTAAATACTGGTGAAACCAACAGTAGAAAGTATTGATTGCTCCACTAGGTGGCACTGTTGAAGTAAAAATCCCTTTGCAAATGGATTAGGTTATCTGTGCAAGCAATTAGGTTATATTTTATTTGAAGAGGATTTTAAAAGGGCAATACCTTAGGGGGTAGAAAAAAATTAATGAAGTATTTGATCAAGCCAAATTGTGCATTATTTCTTGTTAGTCCAATTGCTTCTTTGGTTTTTTTAAAATGAGAAATGGTATTTTTGGATTTCTACGAAATGCTTTATCAAATGAGCTGTGTTGTTACCTTCCAATAAACTTGTCTAATCTGATCTATTCGACTTATAGGATCTTTGCAATAGGTTTATTTAACTCCTTCTCATTACCTTTAAACTTCTGCATTTTTCTGGTTCTTGAGTACAGTACTGCTAACATTAATAGAGCCTCATGGATTGTCTATATTTAGTACTTGGGGAAATAAAAAAGCTTACTTATTGGGGAAATAAGCATAACCGTTTATTACTATCAATAGCTATAACTTATCAGTTTATGGGTAAGTAATACTAGAATCACTTTTGGGAATTCTTAACTTGAGCTCAGATAAAGTAATACCTTATTACTGCTTGACTTACAGTTAATTTTTTTAGGAAAATAGACATAGTGGGTTGAAATTTTATTTTTATCCTGTAAAAATAAAATGAAAACATTAAATAAAAGGTTTCATATAAGTTAGGTTTACTTTACTTGACCTGCCATGTAAAAGAGGAAATCTAACAAAACTATGACAGAAAAATGAATGAGGAGAGAAAATGAGATATGTGAGAACCTCTTCTTATTCTTCATTTCTCATAGTTGTTGCCTTTTTACTCTCCGTTGTCAACCTGGAAGGCCAAGTGAACTTAACAAAATATGTATTCTACATTTTCCCCTTTTATTACTTGAAATTTGTAATATTTGTATATTTTAGTTTGATAATTCTCTATATTTATGAATTATTATATATGTGCTAAAATATACAAATTCAGATGATATTATTATACAGATTGATACTAATGAACATAATCCATTAGAAAGTTCCATTTCTCTTAATTCTTTTTCTACCCAGGTTAAAACAAGTCAGTTTAGAATAATAAAGCAAACCAAATTATTATTACTAAGTTGAAAAACAAGATTCACAAATGGGTTTCATATTGATATTTTCTCATTAAAAATAGATGGCTTTGTGGTTTTATACTGACAGTTATTAAAATTTTTACATTGGAAAAATACTTAGAAATAATTTCTCTTAATGCATCAGAGTAATGTACAATGTTGAGGCAAAGAAAAAACATTGAAATATTCAGAAGTACTGAGAATTTTGCTAGTCATTTAACTTTGCTTTAATAATAGTATTATTCTTAAGTTAATAGCTTTTTGTAGCAGTATCAAAAACTCATTTTGTCAATTAATAATTTGATTATTTACTTTTGATTGGGAGGTTATAAGTTAAGTAGTTTTCCTTTTCTTCCTAAAAATTAATTTTGGCATTTTTAGTAAAAAAGCTATTTTTTTCTCTTTAAAAACAAAAACAACTTAAAATTATTTGTTCTAGATAGGATGTATTTTGAGTCTAAACTATAATGTTGAATTTGTAGTGCTATATAAATGAAGATTCTAAGGCTTTAACTACATGATTTAAAAAATGTTATAGAAATTATTAAATTAATTCTATGTTTAGAGAGTTCAGTTCAGCAAGTGTCTGAGTAGCTATTACATTGAAAGCGTAAAATGACCACGACATAATTCCTGCTTTTGAACAGGTATAAGGCTTCTGCCCTAAAGTAGCATTTATAGTTCAGGAGGGGGAATAGACATATGTTACATTGAATATTGTAAGCGTCCATACAGAAATAGAAATAAATGGATAGGGAAGAAAGGGTGTTGGATTGAGAGGGATGTCTCATTCAACTCAAAGTTCTTTATTGTGATGGTGATATTTAATTTGGAACCTGAAAGTTTAGGCTTAATTTCTGTTGGCTTAGGGAGAAGGTAGGGTTGATAAGGATGTGAAACATTGGAAATTCCCACAGACTACTTGGTATGATCACGTAGGAGGACATTTGACAATTCTAGCAAACCTAAAAATATGTATACCGTTAGACACAGAAACTCTACTCTAATGTATCTAGTGTACCTAATATAATCCTAACTAAAGTGTTCCAAATGCACAAAGTGTTCCTATTTTTCTTTAGGGCTATTTGTTTCAAGCAGAGGAAATAACAAGAAGAAAAGTATTGGAAAAGGAAATTGTAGAGCTTGTCACGGGAATGGCAAATAGTCTAATTGGTAGGTGCCAAGGATACCTATAGGGCAGGACTGTCTTCTGGCTGCCTGAATCTGTATGGGTGTGGCCTGGGAGATTTCTCCATTTCTCACAAGTCTTCCACATAATCTTGCACATCAAATCCAAGGACCACTGGTGTAAGACAGTGCAACCCCAAGTGTGATACTCGATTATTTTAGGTGGCACTGGAACAAATATTTTAACACTAGGATAAATATTTTAATACTTATGTATTTATTTATATTCATATTAGAAAAATATAACCAGAATATCAAACATGTGATTTCCTATTTATTATTGATTTTAGAAGGCTATTTAAGTTTGAAATGATGGAAAGAGAAATCTTAATGATAATAGAGATGGGATACACAACAAAAATAAAGGTATACAAATGTCCAAGTCTGTACTTGGTAAATATGTTGATTTTATTAATTTCAAGCATACAGAGATACAGAGAATAACATAATAATACCCATGTGCTACCACTGAGCTTAAGAAAAAAAAAATTACATGTATAATTGGAATGTGTTATCCATCCCCAATCTTATTCATGGCCTTTCTTCACAGTAGTAACAGTTATCCTAAATTTTATATACTTGTACCTTATATAACCATAAATAGCATAACTTATTTGAGATATTATGAAACTTTTCATTAATGATATCCAATATAATAAAAGGCTAATATGCAAATTGACCGAATGGCAGAATGGCTGGTTGCTATGACATGCACTGACTACCAAGGGGCAGACGCTCAATGTAGGAGCTGCCCCTTGGTGGTCAGTGCACTCCCACAGGGGGAGCGCTGCTCAGCCAGAAGCCAGGCTCATGGCTGGTGAGTGCAGCGGCAGTGGCGGGGCCTCTCCTGCCTCCATGGCAGTGCAAAAGATGTCTGCCTGCTGGCTTAGGCCCGCTCCCTGGGGGGAACGGGCTTAAGCCATCAGTCAGACATCCCTCGAGGGCTCCCAGACTGGGAGAGGGCACAGGCCGGGCTGTGTGATCCCCCTGGGTGCATGAATTTTGTGCACCGGGCTCTAGTATTTATATAAAAATGTATATACCCTACTGCAACTAGTGTTTTCATGTAATAGTGACCTAGAGGTTATCTATTTCTATACATGTTGGTCTAGCTTATTCATTTAACCTGCTGAATAGTCAGTAGTACATTCTGTAATACTAGGGTATACTACTTTTAACTTAAACTTTCTTTCATTGTTGGTTATTCAGCTGATTTTATTTTCTAATGACAAATCCTATATAATAAAAGGCTAATATGCAAATCAACTGAATGGCAGAACGACTGGTCGCTATCACATGCAGTGACCACCAAGGGGGCAGATGCTCAATGCAGGAGCTGCCCCCTGGTGGTCAGTGCGCTCCCACAGGGGGAGCACCACTCAGCCAGAAGCCCTGAGAAGGGCTCATGGCGGGCAAGCGCAGCGGCAGTGGTGGGAGCGAGCCTCTCCCGCCTCCGAGGCAGCACTAAGGATGTCCTACTGACGCCTTAGGTTAATACTATCTCCACTTTTCATTTCCTTAAGCTGTCAGTCAGACATCGCCCGAGTGCTCCCAGACTGCGAGTGGGCGCAGGCCAGGTTGAGGGGACCCCCCCTTCACCCCAAGTACACAAATTTTTGTGCCCTGGGCCTCTAGTAATGTATATAAGAATACTTAAAATGACCCCAAGTTCTTATCTAAATGGAATCACCCACTCAGCCCCATGACCTCTCTGACCTCACCCCATCGACCAATCACATAATTTCCTCCTGGAAAATCCTGGTTGCCTTCTGTTTCAAGGATTCTGTTTGTTTCCTGGACCTGCAGTCTCTTCCTGCAATTATTCCCCTGATTCTCTTTCCTTTTCTTCTTTCAGGTCTTTACTCAAGTGTCACTTTCTTAGATCTTCCCTGTCTACCCTTATTGCACTTGTTATTATCCCCTCCCCCCGTTTTATTTTTCTCTTTAGGGTGTTTAAGTGCATGCATGCACACACATGTATATATTCTGCTATATCATATATAAACACATTATGCTTATTTAACTTATCACCTGTCTACTCCACTGAGATGTAATCTTGACAAGGGCAGGGATACTTGTTGGTTTTGTTTATTATTGTGTCTCCAGTGATTAGAGCTGCCTGTCACATTGTAGGAGTTCAATAAATACTTGTTGAATGACGGAGTGGATTAAAGAGACTTTGTTATAAATTTGTCTTATTTATAAATTACCATGGAGTTCAGTGATTGAATTATAGCAGATCTAGTATATTTTCATCTATTTCTGTTACTGTAATTTCCTTAAATTGCCAGGACTTTATAATAGTGCATTTACTTTATACATAACTCAATATCTGTTTGGGACAAAAAAAATTATCTTTATAAATATAATAAACGCTTGTATTTTTTAAAAAGTGAAATTATAATAAAAAGCTTAAGCTGAAAAATAGGAGTCCCATGCTATCTTATTCCTCACTTCACAGAGTACCTGCTCAGAGGTAGTCATTTTTAACTCTTCTAGCTATTTGTTTATTTAAGAGGTTTTCACCTCTACATTTCTAAGTAATGTGTTTATTCTGCCATTTTTTTGTTAATCCATTTTAGACATTACCTATTAGTTTCTTGTTAATAATACTTGAGGATTTAGCTATTCTCATATCCCTTAACCCATTTCTCTTTCTCTCAGCTGTACACCTTCCACAGATTTTGGTTAAATCACTATTCAGTGTTCACATTTTTATGCTTCCATATTATTGTTTGCTAATTACATGATGTGCAATGATTACATTTCTTTTTTTCTCATGCCTTCATTTTCTTGGAGTTAATACTATCCCCACTTTTCATTTCCTTAGTTTGCTTTGTAACCTATTGAAAAATTTTATGAATGTTGACTCATATCTGTTAAATATCTAGCAGCAAATTTTTCATAAATACAAATGTAAGAAAATCTATTCTTTTCTCCTTTCCTGGAGATTTCCTCTCTGTTTTCTGTCCCCTCTAGCCTTAACTGCTCTCTAGTCCTAATGTAGAGTTGTTCATTTGGAACTTCTTAATGCTACTTTGCTGACTTGGATCCCCTGTCTTCTAAATCTCTCTTTAGTTTCTTTTCTTGTTTTGCTGAAGCATAGATTCTAGTACCTTCCTACGTGAAGGGTGCCTAGACAGTAAAGTTTTGAATTCTTGCATGTCTATCTTTATTCTATCTGTAAATTTATTGATAATTTGATTTGGCAGAGAATTCTAGACTAAAAATAATTCCCATCCACGAACTTTGGAGACATTGCTCTACTCCCCACTAACATCCAGTGTTGCTGTTGAGAAGTTTGATATCATTCTGAATTCTTTTCCTCTAAAGTAAACTTTTTCTCTCTCTAAAAGTTATTGTGTTTGATTCCCAGCACTATCACTCCATTGCTGTGTACCCTTAGCCACATTGCTTAACTTCTCTGAGCATTAGTTTTCTCATGAAATGAAAATAATAATGGCTACCTCTCTCTGTAGCATCATTATGAAGATTAAACAGTTCACTAAGGTGAATGATTAAACAATTCACTAGGCAAATAATTTATAGTAGGTATGATATAAAGTATTAGCTATTGTTACTTGTAGCTAGTATTTGACACTTCATTATGTGTCTTGGTTTACATTCTTTTTCATCAATTGGCCTGTTTCCTTCCATTCTGGGAAATTTTTTTGAGAAAAAACAACAATAACACAAACCCACATTATTTCCTCTCTTTTGTTTTCTTCATTCTTTCTTTCTGAAACTCTTATTATACAGTTGTTGGACCTTTTGAATTGTTCCTCTATTTTTCATTTTCCTTCTATTTTCCATGTCTTTATCATTTTTATACTGGGATATTTCCTCTACTTTATCTTCTAAGTCTTCTATTCTTAAATTTCAATTATGATATTTAAATTTCTAGGAGTTATTTTATTTTTCTATTATTCCTTCTTCATAACATTCTCTCTTTTTTTTGTTATATGAATGTAGTTTTCTTTTCTCCTCAAGGAAATTAATTAGGGTAATTTTGAAGTTTTCTTGTCTTTCTTTGCTGTGTATGATTTATTACAAACTCTTTGTTTTGTTTTATTTTTTGTTTTTTGCTTTAATCTTCCAGTTTTCCACTGGCTGCTTTCCCCCAAATGGCTGGTGATCTTCAGTGTCTGTTTATATTTGAGTAAGGGACTAAAAAGCTGAGTGGAGTTTCTGTGTGTTTGAGCATGGCTTTTTCGCTGGTGACCTTCATCCTAGGGTAATTGGGTGATAAACCTGCCTTTTTATTGGGTGACTCCCCTCCCCCATATGTTGGTAAGTGGTTATCTTTTCTCTAGAGTCGTTTTATTTTTTTTCAGAGAAGAGTTCTGCCATCTGCCTGTAGAATATGTTGCCTACAGTGCTCCAGGAGCAGGAAGTGAAGGATGCCAGGGCCCTACAGTTCAGTATTTTAGACTGTCACTAAATTCCTCAGCTTCTGTAGTCATCACTGTGCCTGGTGTACTAGAGTTTATGGCTTTATTTGTTTTTTCCAAAAAATAAATCTTTATTTTCCTATGTGTGGGGTGGCTGGTGGGGGACTAAAGAGGGATAGTTGTTACAAGAAAGGACCTGGGAATCGAGTCTGTATGCAGGCTTTCAATCACTTTCCCTTTCAGTTTTGTGTCTCGCCCTGTTTTTGTGCCTTTATATATTATTCCTCTCCAACTTCTGCAAGGTGAACTTGCTCACCTTTCATAGATATTCTTCCAGCGCATACCTCTCCCAGCCCCTGAACTTAGATTGCATCTTCTCTGCTGAATGTAAGGGGCCTGCTGTTGATTGTTTTGTCTTATCTCACACCTCCTTTTCTTCTTTACCTTCTTACTTGTTCCCAGTCTAATGGTTGTTATCAAATAAAACACTCCTGTGATAAACTTACCACCTAGTAATGCTGCTATTTAAGGCCAGAAAATCTCACATGAAATGTATCAGGAAACTAATAATTTGATTATAGAATGAATATCAACACAAGAAAAAAATATTTGCCCATGGCCAGTTGTTCTCTAACTACAAAACAAAATTTATAAAATTTATAATACAGCCTTTGAATTCCAGACACCCAAACTGGAATTCTTTAATCCAAAGCTAACATTTGTTGAATCCTTGCCATATGTCACCAACTGTGCTAACTAAGCACAATATATACATTTTTTTCATTTAATCTACACAAACCTTCTGAGGTAAGTAGGTATCTCCATTTTACAGATGAGTAATCTTACACTTACAAAGGTTCAGTAACTTTCAGAAAGGTCACAACTAATAAATGGTAGTGCTGAGATTCACACCTCAGATATTTAACTTGAGAACTTGTGCTTATAAGCACTATTCTGTACCATCTCCCATTTATACATCAATCCATGGTCTAGACAGTTGGCTCTCTAATCTTTATTTCAGGTAATGGTGAACCAATTATTTTCCTTGGGAATCTTTCCATTTTGGACAGAACCTTATCATTAAAGAAGCTTCCCCACATT
The DNA here is from genome assembly GCF_000327345.1 of Myotis davidii. NCBI lineage: Eukaryota > Metazoa > Chordata > Mammalia > Chiroptera > Vespertilionidae > Myotis > Myotis davidii. Next base: position 1,052,963 of record NW_006297573.1, read on the forward strand.
CAGCTGGAATCAGTCTGCACATAGCGTTTACTCCTTTTACATTTTTTTATATGGATCTTTTTTTACCTTTGGGATTTAATGATAGGAACTCTGATTTCTTTTAAAATCTTCAGGGGCTTCTAATTTAGTTGGGAAGACATGAAATGGATAATAAAATGACTGAATAAGAGTATACTTAATGCCAGAAGACTAATATGATAATAATGCCAGTAATAATAGCCAACACGTATGATGCCAGGCCATCTTCTAATTATTTTACAAATATTACTGATTTAATCCTCACAACAACACTGTGAAACAGATGTTATGATACTGACATTTTACAATAAGAAAAATGAGACAGTTTGGTTAAGTAACTTGTCCAGGATGACACAACTCGTAAGTATCAGCCAGGTTTCTACTGAGACTGTCCAAGACTCATGGTCCATGTTTGTGATCCTTACCTGATACTGGTCAGCTCTGTGAGGCTTGCAGAAAGGAGTATTCAGTGTGGATCGAGATACGGGACTTGGGCTGAAACTAAGGACTGATAGTTTCTTTATCAGAAAAAAAGTATTGGAGATGGCTAGAGGACAGAAGCATCTTGAGCAGAATCATTAGGGTAGAATGTTATGAGATGTTTATGGTAGACGTTTAATGTTCAAGGGATTTGAGGAATTGGGAGAAAGGAAAATTACTTTGACATTCCAAATATTTATTATCGTAGATGCAAAAACACAATAGACAGTCTCAGTTAAGGTAAAGATTGACCTTTGTCAGGGAAGATATTGGCCTAGGATAGGATATGACTACCCACCATAAGCTGCCTGTAGTTAAAAAAGTTTTAATTTCAGCCCGTCCTTTGTGGTTGCAAGACTGCCATGCAGGCCTTCCATGATCTAGTCAGGTTAGCATGTGACCCATTTTCGTTCACACAGTGATTATAATAGAACCAGACCACTTAAGCTTTAATTCTGGCTCTGTCATTTACTAACTGTGTGAACATAACAAGTCACAGAAGATAAAGGATCAATAATTGATTAATATTTACATGCAGGAAGTGAAGTCAGTGAAGGAGATAAAGAAGAAATAGTCCAGAAAATAGGAGAAACAGGAAAGCAAAATATTACAGAAATCAAGGGAAGTATTTTAAGAAAATGCTCAGAAGTGTTGATTGCTATAGAAATATCCAGAGAATAGGAACTAATAAAAGGCCTTTTTATTTGAGAACTAGAAGAGAATTTTCAGAACAGTGAGGGTTAAAAGTTGGGTTAGAGCCATTTAAGATTGAATAGTAAGGAGATAGTGTGGAGTTAACATCATGTACACATTTAACTTCAACTCAACTATGCAAACTCGTAATAAAATGTTATTTTTCCGTGTATTCTTTATTATATACTGTATATTACTATATACTGTACCATTCATTTATACATGGTCCTGAACAGGGCTGTATATACAAAATTATGCATAACAATCTTTTTAAACAATTTGAAGGCGTATGGAAGTTAATTTTGACTGTATTGATTTTGACTATTTGATTTTCATATTATGGGCTGACTTTAGAATTAAACCCTACATTAAGTGTAGCTCCACTATGGTGTATACAGACCACATAGGTATAGACTGCTCTGTCCGGGTATAGTTTTACATGTGTGCTGGCAGAGACTAGTAGAAAGGTTTCAGCCTGGGGACAAGTGGTCATCTCCTGGTCTATTTCTGTTCTTACAACCATTGGCATTATGATGGAAGAAATTGCTTAACTTCTTTACTTTAGCTTTCTCCTCTGTAATTCTGAAACCTGTCAAGTTAGTACATAGGGAAAGTGTGATAAAATATTTGACCTTCTGAAAAGAAATCTATGATTTGCCTTTTAGATAATAAAGCTGTTTCCTGTATCTTTGCCTATATTATTAAAATGTATTTCATATTAACTCTTTCATTGAAATAGTTTTAATTGAATGTTGTTCTGTATGCCAGGGATACATATTTATTTTAGCCATGTTTCAAGAGAATCTATAAATCTATAGAATTTGACTAACCTTCGATTTAATATTGGCATTTGATAGAATTTGTTTTTTATCCCAGAAATTATCCTTTAAGAACAAATTATATTAAATTGTTCATGATAAATGATGTACAAGGTGGGGCAAAAGCAGGCTTAGAGTTGTGAGTACATGAAACAGAGTTTACTCTTGTATTATTAATTACTAATTATTGTATTATTTTCCATATGAGCAACTGTAAGCCTACTTTTGCACCACCCTGTATAAGTACTCTTGGTATTATTTCCAGCATTCTCTGTGACTCACATAAACTTTTTGAAATCTTCCTTATAGTTCCAGGTTACCTATAGGAAAATTGGTTTCTATTAAAACATCATTCAAACTTTTAAATTTATTTTTTCAATGAAAATTGTTTATATTTTTTTTAATAGAACTTGTTTAACAGAAAGATTTAAAATAGTTTAGAATGTGTTGCTGGCTTGTCAACAAATACCAAATGGATAGAGTTGCCGTTGTCCAGGTATTGCTTTTGTCCAGGTAAAGCAAAGTCCAGGTATTGCTTTTTTCACTTCAGAATTATCTAGTGTAACTCTAGAAGGTAATATGTAAAGTGTGGATTACCACTATGTAGAAGATTACTATTTTTTATGTTGACTAGATTTTTGCAGAAATATTTTTTCAAATATAGTGATCTTTAGAAGGACCAAACTTAATTTTCTAAAGTAAGTTTTTATTTTTAATTTTGGTCATCCTAACAATGTTCTGAGATAAGGAGCTTGGATACCTGTTTTATAGATGATACTCAGGTAGAGTGATTTGTTGAAGATCACATCATGGTAAGTTGTAGAACTGAGATTAGAATGAACCCTCTGACTTAGGTTAATGCTTCTTTTTCTGGTATCAAGCAGTCTCTCACAATATTGACTATAGTCCATGAATCCATTTTGTGTCATTGTCTACTGCTACTAAAAGGAGATAAATATTAACCCTTTAGAGTGAGCCTTCCAACTAATGTGACCAGAAGACTTACTTTGGTGGGGGTAGGGAGATGGTACTTCATTTTTGAAGGCGAGTCCCAATAGAGAAGCAGTTATTTAGCTATAAATAAACAATATAAAATTGTCTTTTAGCCAGAACATTAAAGCATTGGCACTGAATAAATATAAATGAGAAAAACTAATGAGAGATTTGGGCTAAAACGTCATAGGGTGCTACTGTGCACTGTTGCATAAATAATTCTTCTGTACTTTCTGTTACAGATGCTGAAAATTTCTTCTAAAGAGAAATATCCCTTATTTACTTTTGTAAATGGTCATTCCAGAGACTATGATTTTACATCTCCTACAACCAATAAGGAAGACATTTTCTCAGAGGATGAAAATAAAAGATTAAAAAGATTTAGCACAGAAGAGTTTGTCTTGCTTTAAAAGATAAGAAGAACTCTTTGAAGGGGGAAAATGAAGAGAAACAAGTATACAAGAAACTGGTTTATTTTCACAAATATCTTAATTTTATATGTTCTTTCAAAAAAGAACAGTTGGAAATATACAAGTTTTAAAGATATTTTTCTGAGAGAGAAATGATTTATGAGCCTCGGTTTCTAATAAATAACAAGTGACTCTGGTTGCATCACTATTCTGCGGAGACCTTCTAATTATGCCACCTTAACTTCCAAGCCTTCCAGTGTTTGAATTCTTCCACCTGAGGCCACCAGTTTCCTGAAGGTTTGGTGTTATAGGCCCTCACATTGGGATTCCAAATAGTTTCAAAAGACCAGAAGAACAAGAGAATGCATCTCCTGATATTAATGCAACCATATTGGATGTATATTGCTACATGAAATAGCAATTGTTAGCTGTTATTATATGCATACAATTATATAAGCAGAATTGTGAGTTTAGGTAATATTTAGCAATATGATTTTATAATGGCTTCTCGTTTTTCTTCCTGTTGAGCTTTCTTTGAGGAGTAAATATAAAGTATTGGTTTTTCCCACAAACTTAAAGGTTACGTTACTTACAATAATGGAACCTAGTCAGATCAGATAAAGGCAATTTTAAGATAGAAATAGTATTTGTTTCTTACCTCAAAAATTAAATTTTATGGGGAACTCTATTTACTGTATAGTTTTGAAATCTAAAGATAGGTACCAAGAAAGATATCAACAGATGCTCCTCTATGTGATTTTTGTTATTTGTATAAATCAGTGTAGTGGTGTTTAGAAACTGAGGCCATCTAGAAGGGAAATCTGCCTTAAGTGTGTTATGTGTTATTTAAAGGCCAATTTGTGATATAAAAGTACAAGAGTTATTATTGAGCCAGGATTATAAATAACTAATAAAAATGTTATAACATAAAATGCCTTTGTTTGGTTTTAATGGGATTCTTTTAATCCTTTCATTTGAAAAATCATTGTCTCTACTAATGAATTCTCTTCACAATAAGGCAAATAATATTGTTGCTCTGAAAGCAAAATATTAACTTATTTTATGGAGCTTCCATGTTTCATTGTGGAAAGGTGACTTACCTGTGGAAATTGTGCATCATTCAAAGTCATTGATTTCTCCCATCAGAAAGCCTATTTGTTAGGTTTGGAGTTGCATGCAAAATGGAAACAGAGGGTGGGCAGATTGCTTTTGTATGCCTGATGAGAGAAATCAGGTTTGGCATTCCCAGTGAGGATAGTTTATTGAATTGAAATAAATAGCTTAAAATCTAAAATTTTTCTTTTCTCTAGATAAGATTTGGACACGTGAAGTCCAGTTCTAATTTTCCTAGAAGGTCAAAGCAGCACAGGAACAAGAAGCCAGTGGTATGCCTGATTTTGTACGCTGCAGTCCTCCCATCTAAATTATTGCAATTCGTTGTTCCTACATGCCTGCAGAATTCACAGGAGTCTACAAGCACATCGAATAAGAGCACCCATACCTTCCAGTGAATCAGAGCTAATTGTAAGTGTTCTCTTACAAGAACTCTGTAAAAGCTGTGAATTATATAACACTAGAGATTCGGTGCATGAAAATTCATGCATTGGAGGGGGAGTCCCTCAGCCCGGCCTGCCCCCTGTCACAGTCCAGGAGCCCTCAGGGGCGGAGGCGACCCAGTGATCAGGGGAAGGTGACGCCCCCTCACACCTCTGCTGCTGCCACTGCTGGCAGCGCAAGCCTCAGCCAGCCCTGGTTACCTGAGCCTCGGGCAGCCCTGGGCAGCTGGGCAGCCGCCATCTGAGGCTTGCCTGCACCTCATGCCGGCCCTGGGTGGCTGGGGGCTGAGGGGACTGGGGGACTCTGGAGGAAGGCATGTGGAGCAGCTAGGCCCACCGGGGGGCAAGCCCAGCCTTGCCATGTGCCTGCCGTCTCGGTGGGGCTGAGGGGACTGTGTGCTGCCATCTTGTGGCTGTGGGCACTGCTATCTTTGAGTGTAGGGCAGTCAATTAGCATATTCCCTCCATATTGGCTGTGGGTGCTGCCATCTTTGAGGGTGGGCAGTCAATTAGCATATTCCCTCCTTATTGGCTGTGGATGCTGCCATCTTTGCAATGGCATGAATGCCAATTAGCATATTCTCTCTTTATTAGATAGGATTCTGTCTTCAACATATTTGGGGATCATTTTTAAGGATATTGTAATGAGATAAAGTTACACCTGGACAGAGACAGAGTGGAGGTGAGAAGAGGCAGAAACTTTCTTTCCAGTGAATTATATTGAAAATACTCAGAATATCGTCTAGACAAAACAAATAAATCCTACCCTACAGTCATCCCCACGACTGAGAATAAGTGTTTAGAATTAGAAGTTATTCTTTAAATCATTTAATAATATGTTGGTATGAATGAATGATGCATACATTCGTGAAAATTGAGAGATAAGCTGATGGATTTATCATGCCTGTTAATTCAGCTTCAGCTAAGGACCAGACAAAAAGTTGTGATCATCTTTTTTTGGAAAGGCAGCAACAAAATTACATCATTATTATTAGGATAGAGGTTATGTGTATTCTGGTTTCAGACTTTGTTGTGAACACAGATTTCATTTCAAATTCTGACAGTCAGTAAACTCGGGCAGTAAAGTTTAAGGATTTCATCCAGCCGGAATGAAGGAAAGTGAAAAAGGACAAGCTTCAAAGATGGCTGTTCTGTTAGGCTTAGGATAGGCGGATCCTCCTTTTGGACATCAATATTAAGATACTAGACTTTGCCATTAACATTTCAGAAATGAATTTTTAAAATGCTTGATGTGACTTTTGATGGTGAAGGTTTCTTTTCTCTCTTCTTCCTAAGACTTGACACTTTGAATCCCCTTTTGTCAATGTATAAAGCACCAGCAGGCAATCCTGAGACTTACCATTTGCCAAATGAGTGCATGAAAAGATCCTTTATAGTATGAGTATGTCCAAAAGAATTTCCCTGAAGTATCGATTTTTTTCTTTTTCTTTTCTTTTTTTACATTAAACTATCCAAATTAAATCTGTATTAGTGAGAATATAACTTTAGCAGATTAAAATGTTAGGTCACTTTTGTGTTCTGTTAACCTTTAGGATTTAACATTGTCCAAGGGCAAACATATCTAAAAGTATATATATATATATAT
>NW_006297573.1:1059572-1062172 GCF_000327345.1 Myotis davidii
CCCCCAGTGTCTTATGTCCATTGGTTATGCTTATATGCATGCATACAAGTCTAAAAGTATATATGTTAATTCTTTCTTGTTTTTAGAACTAAAGGAACAAAAATGACTTTAATCTATACAATTTTAGGTCAGAAATCTCTGTCTGCTTTTTTAGAGATCTGTATTTACTTTCTATTTTTCAATGCCAGAAAGCACTGTATTTCTGGTCAAACCATACTAATCTAGGTTTTTTCCTTTTATCTGCTAATTACTTTGCTCCTAGAAGTAATGCTTCATGGTTTATCAGAGATCACCTTTGTAGCTTACATTATATATCTAAGTCTTTTTAACTATACAACCAGAAAAACATTATGAAGGATTTTCAAAAAAAAAACAGGAAGGAATAAGAGAAAGAACAAATAGTGAAAAAACATTTAAAAATATTAAATAATATGAATTTCTATTGAAACAGACATAAAGAGGAAACTGAGAATTTAAAATAATAGTAAAATAGAAGCAAGATATCCAGAATATATTGATAGAAGCAGTTTCTTAGAAAGGATAAGGGATTATTATTTTCTATAAAAAGAAGAGCAAGTGTCCTTTAAAAAATTTTAGGAGAATATTTATCCTGTAATATTTATTATAGCCTCAGTATTGTCAGTCAACCACAATTCAATAGTACTCTACTCAATTGAGCTTTAAGACCAAACTAGAGATGAATTGAAAATGTGAAACATCAGACCAGGAAAATTGGAAATATCTTATTGATTCTAATATATAAATTTTATATTATTTTATCGTTTGGATCTTAAATTAATTTAGAAACCTTAAGCATTTTTGTGTGTTTTTCATGGCTATATAAAGACTTTCTCCTTGCCTATAAACTTTGAAAAATATTGTATCTAGAATTAGTATTGCAGACACATTTTTGAATTAGCATTTTCCTTTCTTTTTCACAATCTCTTTGACAGTTGGTGGCAAGCAATGGCCCAAAACATTCACAACTACAGTTATAAAATTTCATTTATTCTCTCACAATAAGAAAAATATGTTAAAAGTAGACAGTATATGTTTGCGATTAGGTAGAAAATTACTGTGCTATCTTCTAACCAGTTCCTCCAGAAATGTAGAAACTCAGTCTTGTCCTATTTTAGGTCAACAATACGATACAGATACCAGATGTCATCTAAGAGTGATGCATTAAAAAAAATTCTGCAAATAATTATTTTTCATTTAAATTATTGAAAATTAAATTAATAATTATAAATATACATGTTATATTTATATTTTATACTGAGATATATAAATTAGTAAGAGTGAGGAATTCATGAGTCACTTTATAAGCAGAAAGGGTAAGCAAAGGCAAGTTAGAAATTCAATATGAATCTGCTAACAAAAGGATGAGAGAAGTATTGACAAGTTTTGAGTGTATCTAGGCAAATACACCCTAGTAAACTGACACAGATAAAAATATATGAATGAAAAAGGCTACGAGCTGGGATAATTTAAAATTTGATGTAGGTTTTGGAAGAAGGTCAATACCGACCAATACTAGAAAGTGGAGAGGGGGCTGCCATGTTGAACAGTGCCAGCGAGCACAATTTTCAGTGTATGTTCTGTGAATGTCACTCCCTGGAGTTGTACAGTGTGACATACTAATATTTACGTACTACTTGTTATTTACTTAGCACTGTTCTGGTTAATTCACTTACATTAAATTATAGCTAGTGAATCTAAGATGGGGAATTGAATATGGGATTAGGGAGACAATATTTCCTGGGACTTGGATCATCACATAATGGAACAAATAAGGAGAGTCTAAGGTCAGCATTCTAGTTAGTAATCAGAGGGTTTTAATGGAGATTATATATATGTGTGTGTATGTACATATATATATGTATACATATATATTTAAATTAGCATATATATTTAAATTAATCCCAAAACATTTAAAATAGATAGTACAGAAAAAAATTCACCCCACATTTCTGCTACCTTGACATATTATTTTTCCTTGTCTATATTCCCTTCTATTTTTTGTTCATGTTCACATTACTCTAAACATGCTTAATAGGTTGAATTTTGATTCTCATTGTTTAAATTTAGCTATTTTATTTGATGGAGAAGGCTACCATTCAGTCTTTCATATTTTGATTTGTATATAGATATTATCTTAAGCGTCTGATTTACATAGTAGTTTTACCTGTGTCTTATGACTGGTTCCTAATCCTGACCTACTGTGCTTGTCCAGTTCTGTGGCTGCCAGCCCGTATCTGTACCTAAACAGCCTCTTATTTTTATATGTAAAATGTTCTTGTAAACAGTTGAATGTGAAGGAACTGAACCATACCTTTTTTCAGTGTCCCAGAGAGTATAAAAATATTTTAATTTTTTTACTTCTATTTTTTAAAAGGTATTTGATTGTTTATTTTTTAAAAATATGGTTTTAAAAAAATATTTTTAGAGAGAGAGGAAGAGAGCGGTTGAGAGAGAGAAGCATCAGTTAAAGAGAAACATTGAGCCCTAACCGGTTTGGCTCAGTGGACAGGGCGTTGGCCTGCGGACTGGAAGGTCCCAGGTTTGATTCCGGTCAAGGGCATGTACCTTGATTGCAGGCA
>NW_006297573.1:1062364-1064429 GCF_000327345.1 Myotis davidii
ATATTTTTTAATTATAATTTTTTCAATTATATAGGCTTGACATGATCTTGGATGATATAGTTCTGGCATTTCATAGGTGTCTTTATTTTTGTTCTTTTGTAGTCATAGAGCTTATTGACTTACAGTCCAGTGAGCATTTCTTTGAGACTAATGATTGTTTCTATCTTTATACTAATTATATTAAATTTATGAGACCTGCATTTCTTATCATGAGTTTTAGCACTTTCATTTTTCCATTTTTCTGTCATGTTTACAAAATAGGGGGAAATGAAGTGTAAAATCCCGATAGTATATAAGCTGCTATACAAAGATTGTGATATTGCTGGCAAGCAGCATTGGCTCAGAGCTCAAAATGTTTGTCAGCTGATGTTCAAAAGTCCCAACTTAATAATATTTAAGGTGATTTAAGGAAATCAGATTGCATATGAAAGTCTAATGTCTTTGATTTTAGCCATCTTAGTGGGTGTGAAGTGGTATCTTGTGGTGTTTTTTTTTTTAAAAGTAATAGCATTATTGAATTGTAATTCATCCTTTTAAAGTGTACAGTTCAGTGGATTGTAATATCTTTTTTTATAAACATTTCTTTTTTAAAAAATATTTATTTCAGAGAGGAAGGGAAAGGAAGAGAGAGATAGAAACATCAGTGATGAGAGGGAATCATTGATTGGTTGCCTCCTGTTCCTTGGACTAAGCCAGCAACCCAGGCATATGTCCTTGACCAGAATTGAACCTGGGACCCTTTGGACCACAGGCCAATGCTCTATCCACTGAGCAAAACTGGCTAGGGCAATTGTAATATCTTTACAGAGTTATGCAATCATCACCACTGTCTAATTCAAGAACATTTTCATTACTAAAAAAAAAAATACTCTGTACCTATTAACCTACTGTAATTCATCCTTTTAAAGTGTACAGTTCAGTGGATTGTAATATCTTTTTTTATAAACATTTCTTTTTTAAAAAATATTTATTTCAGAGAGGAAGGGAAAGGAAGAGAGAGATAGAAACATCAGTGATGAGAGGGAATCATTGATTGGTTGCCTCCTGTTCCTTGGACTGAGCCAGCAACCCAGGCATATGTCCTTGACCAGAATTGAACCTGGGACCCTTTGGACCACAGGCCAATGCTCTATCCACTGAGCAAAACTGGCTAGGGCAATTGTAATATCTTTACAGAGTTATGCAATCATCACCACTGTCTAATTCAAGAACATTTTCATTACTAAAAAAAAAAATACTCTGTACCTATTAACCTACTTTCTGTTTGCATGGATTCCAGGTATTTCACATAAATGGAATCACAATATGTGGTCTTTTGTGTCTGATTCTTTTCACTTAGCATGCTTTCACGATTTATAGCCTTGGACTGAGCCAGCAACCCAGGCATATGTCCTTGACCAGAATTGAACCTGGGACCCTTTGGACCACAGGCCAATGCTCTATCCACTGAGCAAAACTGGCTAGGGCAATTGTAATATCTTTACAGAGTTATGCAATCATCACCACTGTCCAATTCAAGAATATTTTCATTACTAAAAAAAAAAAAAAATACTCTGTACCTATTAACCTACTTTCTGTTTGCATGGATTCCAGGTATTTCACATAAATGGAATCACAATATGTGGTCTTTTGTGTCTGATTCTTTTCACTTAGCATGCTTTCACGATTTATAGCATGTATCAGCAGCACTTTATTCTTTTTGGTGACTGAATAATATTCCATTAGGTGGACATACCACATATTCTTTTTTTTTTTAAATATATTTTATTGATTTTTTTACAGAGAGAGAGAGGAATAGCGAGTTAGAAACCTTGATGAGAGAGAAACATCGTTTCAGCTGCCTCTTGCACGCCCCCTACTGGGGATGTGCCCGCAACCCAGGTAACATGCCCTTGACCGGAATTGAACTGGGACCCTTCAGTCCGCAAGCAGACGCTCTATCCACCGAGCCAAACCGGTTTCGGCTGTTCAAGCCCTTCTAGAATATTTTTTATTGATTTCAGAGAGGAAGGGAGAGGGGGTGAGAGAGAGAGACATCTATATGTATAAAAGTCTAAGCGACCGT
>NW_006297573.1:1064440-1070998 GCF_000327345.1 Myotis davidii
GGTTTAGGCCCTATCCCGCCGGGATCCTGCAGCAGGATCGGGCCTAAACCAGCAGTCGGACATCCTCTGAGGAGCCCCAGATTGCGAGAGGGTGGAGGCCGGGCTGAGGACTTTTCCATAGTGACTACACCATTTTACAATCCACCAGCAATGTTATAAGGATTACAATTTTCTACTTTCTCACCAACCCTTGTTACTATCTTTTTTACTTCAGCCATCTAGTGTTTATAAAGTGGTACCTTATGTGCATTTTCCTAGTGACAAATTATGTTGAGCATCTTTTCATGTGCTTGTTGGCCATTTGTATATCTTCTTTGGAGAAATATGTATTCAAATTCTTCCCTCATTTTGAATTGTGTTATTTGTCTTTATATTAGTGAGTTGTAAGAGTTTTTTTGCATATTCAGGATACAAGGCTTTTATCAGCTATATGATTTACAAACGTTTTCCCTCATTCTGTGGTTTATCTTTTTGCTTTCTTGATGGTGTCCTTTGAAACATAAATAGTTTTAATTTTGGTAAAGTCCAATTTGTCTACTTTTTATTTTTTCTTTGCTTATGCTTTTGGTGTTATATTTAAGAAGCCATTGCTTTATCTGAAGTCTCCAAGATTTATACCTTATACTTCCTCCTAAGAGTTTTATAGCTTTAGCTCTTACATATAGGTTTTTAAAAATTCATTTGGGGTGGATGTAGGGAGATTAACCATATATGCATAGCCCATGGACACAGACAATAGTCTGGTGACAGCCTGGGAGGGGCACGTGTGGGGTGGAGGGGATCAATGGGGGAAAAATACAAAAGAACAAACCAAGGGGGATATCTGTAATACTTTCAACAATAAATATAAATTAAAAAATAAACTTAAAAGTAAAATTCATTTTGATTTGATTTTTGTATATGGCCTGAGATAGGTATCCAAATTTCTTCTTTTGCTTGTGGAAGTCTAGTTGTCCCAGCACCATTTGTTGAAAAGACTATTTTTTCCCCCATTGAATGGTCGTGACCTTCTTATCAAAAATCAATTGGCCATAGTGTAAGGCTTTCTGGACTCTCAATTCCATTTCATGTATATGTCTATCCTTTGCCAGTACCACACTATCTTCATTACTATAGATTTGTAGTACATTTTGAAATTGGGAAGTGTGAGTCATCCAACTTTGTTCTTTTTCTAGATAATTAATGGTCAATTCTGAATCCCTTGCATTTTAATATGGATTTTAAGATCAGTTTGTCAATTCTGCAGAAATTGTCTTCATTTTTTTGGTTTATTTATCTATCTATCTATCTTGATATTTCTTTGAAATGAATTGACAGTTCCATCTCCTAACTTCTGAAATGGCCAACAGACCATAGAAAGACATTTCTTTAGGCTCCTGCTGGAAACCAACAGCTTAAGCAAATTGCAGGTCTTGATTCAGGGCCAGTCTTTATTTTTAAAACATAAAGTGTTTTTGAATTTTTATACAGTGTGAAATTGCCCCAAACACCAAAGGAATACAACATGCAAAACATAGGCGGTACAGCAATGGTCATAATCTATAAGAACATACCAAATTAGATAGTATATCACATTATACTAGTACCATAGCATCAGCTAGAACAAGTGTTTCAAAAGTAAGACTTTACATAGTCACTCAATACTATCAATTTTGGGGGAAAAATGAATCCTTACATTTAGGGAAAAACCAGTGTTACTCTACGAAGCTCCAGTGTTACACAGTGGAGATGGCATTTGTGAACTGGCTAAACTGTGGAGTAAGGCTGGCTCTGCTCGGATAGCCACGTTAGCACTTACTAGCTTCATGGCCTTGAATAAGTTACTTAACCTCATGTATAAAATACAGATATTGCAACCATCACATTGGGCTATTGTGAGGATTTAGTGAGAAAATAGGCAAAAACACTTAGAAAGTTGCCGGGCACATTGTGAATTCTCAATAAGTTTAGCCTTTAAAACTGTGATCAAAATTTAATTCATCTCTAAAGATTTGAAAAGGCTTTAAGGAAATGTTTGCTTTTTTTTTTTTTTTTTAACTAGCCTTGGAGAACAAGAATTAAAAAAGAAAAAAACAACAAGGAAATCTCTTAATTCCATTCCAATATTGAATGTCTGTAAGGCTCTTAAAATGTTTTGTGATAAAAATTGACACTTACACACACACATACATACACAAACCTGACACTTCTCTCAAGGAGCAGAGAAATTTACTTAATGATGGGGAAAATACGCAAACTGTCATGCTTGGGAGGGGAAGAGAAGACATAATAGAAGTTGTACAAAATAAAATTATATTTGCTTTCAAAAAAGAGTTCCCACCTGGCTATAGGGATTAGGGTAGTCTTCATGGAGGGGGTGGCATCTGGATGAATCCTCCCAGTCTGGGATGGTTGATAGATAAACAGGGAAAAGCTAGGTCTTTGGGCTCATAAAGAAACAGCACAAAAATCCAGAGACAGAGTCCATGTTCCCCAAATAAAAGTGGGTTTGGGATACATTTGAAATGCATGTGCCTGGTTTTAGTTGTTTTACTGACAAGGGAGCACTGCTGGCATTTAATAAGGGGACGATGATAAACATCCTGCAATAATGTGGTAGAATGAGTGATACAGATGAAACGTATGTCATTTATTACTGAGGGCCTGAGTGTCAGGCTGAAATTTATACTTATATAGGTAGATAGATGCCTGGGCAAGAGACACAGGAGGAATGATGCTATGAAGGGAGAAACAAAGGTTATCGAAGTCAAATTACTGGGGTTTAGTTCTAGCATTTTAAAATATGAAGATTTAAAATTGGAAGATGATTTCTCAAGCCCTAACCTTAAAGTCTGACTTATCTAAATGTAATTATATAGGGTCTATGGATGAACTTAGTGAATTAAATGGGGCTGAGGAACAGTCATTTAATGGAGATGAATCTCATGAACCCATGAATAGAATAGAATTCAAGGGTCCATGAACTTGAATGTGAAAAAAAATCACGTCTTTATTTTCACTAACAGCTAACTGAAACATAGTATTTCCTTCCACAAAGAATACAGGCACCAAAGTATAGCACTATCAGCAGTACCTAGGATTTTGTTATTAATAAAAATCATAAATACTTTCATGGCATACTTAATGCAGTTACCTTAAAATACTTACACTGCATTGAAATTATATGTGGAACTTGCTGCTAGCACCTATTAATGTACTCGTAAAGAAGCAAATATATTACCATATAAATATAGAAAAATATTTAAATAACGTTTCCTTTGTAACCATATGCCTTTCACTTACATTTAAATATGTTTTATTGAGAATCAGTCCATAGACTTTACCAGACCACCAAAGGACTAAAAGTGGGAAAGGTGGAGATATAGAAGGTTGTGAGAATGGAGGCAAGAAGGAAGTGGAGGCTGGCATTAGGAGCCGCAGCATTTTGAGTGTGGGAAGTAGATGGTATGACCATCAGGAGAGGGTGCAAGAGGATAGAGCCAGCACGTGGAAGTGGGCATGCAAAGCTACCCCTCTGAGTCAGAAGGAACGTCTTCGCTGGCTGAGTTTAGGAGGGAATTAGTATTGTCAGGAAAAGTAAAAATTTGAGTCAGTGTGAAGAAATAGAGGATTAATGATTGCAATGATGATACCAATGGTAACAACTGCTATTTATTGGGCACTTACTAAGTACTTAAATATTATTTAGTTAATCTTCAAAGAAATCTTGGGAAAATAGCTATTTTTATTGTTCCCATTTTACCGGTGAAGAAACTGAGGGCCAGATACAGTAAGGTCACTTGCAGAGTTAGCACAGTTGACAATTTGCTGGTCTGGGATCTAAACCTCTCCTGATTCCAAAGCCTGTTCTAGTTTTCCCTGCGTCATAGTGAGTTAGAGCAGTGGTTCCCAACCTTCTGGCCCTTTAAATACAGTTCCTCATGTTGTGACTCAACCATAAAATTATTTTCGTTGCTACTTCATAACTGTAATGTTGCTACTGTTATGAATCGTAATGTAAATATCTGATATGCAGGATGGTCTTAGGCGACCCCTGTGAAAGGGTCGTTCGACCGCCAAAGGGGTCGCGACCCACAGGTTGAGAACCGCTGAGCTAGAGGCTCTAAAGGCACTGGCAAAAATGGCACCTGGAGTGCAGGAGGACTGAGCTGTGTGGGGATGAAAGCGGGCAGCTGTGGAAGGGGAGGCTATGGCCAGAATTTTGGAAAACCGGGCTTAAAGACACAGGCAGTTTGGTTAGTAGACTGGAGAGGTTGAAGAAGAGATGAGAGGCCAGATTTATTTCTATTTCACTGGCATTGAGAATCAGGTTCCCATTGTTTCAGAAAGTTCCAGATAGATGGGAGGTTTATGTCAGATGCTCCTTTTCTCTCTTCCCTCTGCACAGTACATCCTGCCCACACTGGGGTGAAGAGTCTGATCTTAGTAGCCTGATGAGGCGGCATTTGGAACCTCCTCTTCTTTGCCTGGCCTTCAGACTCCAATTTTCCAGAGACCGCAATTGAGAAAGACCTTTTGTTGCTGTACAATAGGGGGGAAACTCCCAGGGCTGTCAAACAGACGGAGGACTTTGCAAAATATAGCAAGTTCATGTCTGCTAATATGTTAAGTGATTTGGCCTCCCTCGTGTAAGTAGTGATTTGTTGTTTTCATGCTAATACAAATTCTTGTATTAATAGGAGCATGGCCCTGGGTTTCTTCATCCGCCTGGGAAAAAATTACTTGTTTGATGGTAAACAAAGAACAGAAGAATTGATTCACTGTCCTCATTTTTAAAAAAAGATGGTATGAAGCAATAGTGGAATAATTTTAATTGTAACCTTCTAACATTTGCCATCAGTAAGATCATTTGTGTTCTGTTTTTAGGAAATGGAGTATTAAAGAGTACATAGTGCATTAGAAATGCAAAACATGACCGCATGTTCTCAGGGTTTTGTCAGTGTGACATGAAAGAGCGTTTGTACTGGGATGCTCAGCTCTGAGGGTATTCTCTGTTCAGCGTGTATTTACAGAGATGTATGAATATTTGATTAATGAGTCATGGGCTCTGGAGAAATTTAATAACAGTATTGCTGTACAAAGCCAGGCCCTTAACTGTTAACACAGCTGCCAATAGTGTCATTGACACTGCAGCCCTTTCTTAATCGAGTAGATTCTATGGAGTAAATTCCTCACTCAAGAAGGGATCTGTGAGAGGCATTATTCGGTTATCTGTTTTGAACTTTACTCAGTTTATAGGCTCTGATTTGTCAAGATTTTTTTCAGTGAAAACAAGCGGTGATACGGAAACTTAAAAATGATCTTTTAAAAATCATTACTTTCCTCAGAAAGTGGTTGGGAAAAAAATCATTGGTAAGTAAAAAGCAGTTGATTATCCTCTTCAAGAGTTTTTGTTAGGGACTCCGTAATAATTTTTGTCTTGCTTATTGTATATGAAATATCCACAAGAAGAAATAGGAGATATATTTGTGATTTAGACTCACATCTATTTGAATGCCATAATCTAAATTATGAAATATAATTTAATCCTCAGGAATTATTGAAGGCTAATTTATCCCTTCATCTATTTTATTTTATTTTAATATCTATGGAGAAATCAATTCTAACTTTCAAAGGTAGGTAGGTATTTTAGTAATGTTACCTCATTTAACTGCTTGAGTAACAGGGAGAAATGTCAAAAAAAGATAAATTTAGTGCAGGCGCTTTTGCTGGAAGCTGTAACTGCAGGTTAGAATTATCCATGCTATGCAGAATTTCCTGCAACACTTCTCCTTAGGGCCACAATGCATTACAGCAGACGTATAATGAAGCTGCTATAAAATCTCTGGTAATTAAGGGGGATTTGACAGTAATTGCAACAGTGAATCAACTTAATTATTACCTGCTTCAAAGAGAGCTAACCTGATGTTATAATCTAACCTTTTCTACTTTTAAAACGGGAGATTAAACAAGTATATGTAGCATTTAAGAATTAAATCTGTTGAGATAGAATTGTGTTAATATACTTCTAATATATATTTTATGCACACGTACACATCAGCTTCTCAGGAAGAACTAGGATTGGGCTCGCTGTGATCCATTAAAGTTATTGGAAATGGACCCAAACCCACATTTCTGATTCAAGTCAGCTTCTCCTCAAGAAGCACATAGACCTTGACTGTGGTCTACCTGCCTTCCACAGCACAGACAAGGATGTTTTCTTAATATTGGCACGTAAAGAAAAGAAATACCAAAATTATCATTATTGTTTATATTTAAGTAGACTAGATCTTAGAACCTTAAAATCTCATCCAAAGCTACAAGCAAGTTGACCTGAAGGTGAAGGTTTCGACTCATCTGAGGTTTTATATAACTTGGTATAGCCAACCCTGGGTACAAAGAACAAGATGCCCAAGGTTTAGCCCAAGTTCTATCTGTGGTAATGCTTCTCATAAAGAACTCCTCCCATTTCCTATTTCCCGCTATCTTTCTTTTTTTTAAATTAAATCCTTATTGTTCAGATTATTACATTTGTTCCTCTTTTTCCCACCCATAACTCCCCTCCTCCCAGTTCCCGCC
>NW_006297573.1:1074146-1094146 GCF_000327345.1 Myotis davidii
AGCCATAAGTTTTTATTTTTATTTGTTTGTTTTTAAACTAGACTTATATGATACATTGATATCCTGTGTGTTACTAAACCCAGAAGATAGCTACGGTTCATGAAGATCCCCTGAAATAGGACAGCTTTTTTTAGTGCCAGCATTTACAATGTCCGAAATTACGTAGGAACCAGTGAGTTTTGAAGCTGTTCCTCTTAGATCTTTGCCACAAGCTAAATATGTACTAACTACTTACGAACTTTTTGAAGATTGGCAGCCACTTAGAGACCTGCATGGAAAAGACAAATTGTCATACTTCTTTGTTCTTACAAAATGATGGAGTTCAAAAATTCGGATTGTACTTTCTGAGAGAAAGTTAATTACACAATCACCTCAATTATTCAGGGGTAGAATATTCGATTAAGGATATATTCATTCCTGCCTTCGGCAACAGAGAAGGACTTTTTAGTTGACACTAATATAATCATAATAAGGGGTTAAGAGTGAGCTGGCATCACTTGAAAAACGACATATTGACATATATCTTTGAAGGGTGGCAACATTTTAAGGGACCTTAAAGATTATATAGTCCATTGTTTTCTTATTACAGATAAGGAAATTGAGGCTCAAAAAGATAAAATTACTGGCCCAAGTTGCACAGCTACACACGATAGAGCTATGATTAGAATCTAGTTTATTTGTTTAATTGAGAGAAAATTTAATTTAAAGGATTTATGTTTGGCAACTTTATTGTAAATAGCAGAATATCTACTGATGTCTCTTAAAATCTATTCCGATTTAAGTAAATTGGGTCGTTCAGTTGACTTTTAAGAGTAGAATCCTGGAAAGGGACGGAGTTCCTGTTACAGAAAATGCCTTTTCTTTGGTGCCCAATTTGAACATTGATGTAGACTTGGGATAATTAGTGAAACTAAAGAGAGAAAAGAGAAGACTCATTGCAGAGGTAAGTCTGGGCTCCCTTTTAAAAATAATTCTACCCCCTCCCCCTGCTCAGTTCATACCTTGGCTTTTTGTCTTATTGTTATTGGGTCGCTTTTGCAAGAGGCATTGGAAAAATCAATTTTGATTGCTAGTTCGCATAGCTTCAAAAGGAGAGTAGGGCATGCGAAGAAAAAGAATGGAGAGTCTTATGATAAAAATCTCTGTTTCTGTATCTATTGCCATGTAACATATTACCTGAAAGCATCATGACTTAACCTAATAAGGATTTGTTATTTCTGGTTGTCCAGTGGGTTGATTGAGCTCAGCTCTGAGGTTCTTCTGCTGTACATGGGGAAGCTGCAGTCACTCCTGTGGCATTCTCAGTCGACGTTTGCCTGGGGCGGGAGCATTCAAATGGTCTCTCATCTCCCAAGACCACTGTCCAAGGGAATTCTCATCATTATGTGGTCTAACCCAATTTGTTTTTACAGTGGAACAACTGACTGCAAGGAGAGTGCCAAAGCAGTAGCTTCCAGGCCTTCGGAAGGCTGGGATCTCACACAGCCACTTCCGCTAAATTCTATTGGACAAAATAACTCATAAGACCAGCCGAGATTCATAGGTAGACTCCACTGACAGATGAGAGAAACGGGGAAAAAAACAAACAAATGATTGTGGCCACCTTTAATTCACTACAATTTAAAATTTTTAGAATCTCAATTTTTGTTTCTCTTTCTATCTTGTCCCTTAACTTTCTTGACACTTTAATGTTCACATCAAAGATTCAACAAATGCTAGTATTTCCTTAGCCCAAACAATAACCTATATTTTTCCTCAATTTTCACCAAAGACATAGAAATTCAGACATACATGACTCAGGAAAATACTAAGATGTTGACTTGGTGAAATCCTAGATTTCAGAGATTATGAAAAGATTTCTAATTATCTGTAATAGAGTGTCTACTTTTTTAGGAGTATACAAATAAGGCCTCCAGTCCCAGGAAATTTAAAATTTGAAATAAAAAGAAATATGAACCAGATAGGGCGAGCCAGGGAGAATTTTGGCTGGAAATTTAGATGTGTAATTTGGTTCGGCAAGAAGACCCCATCCATTTTCCCGTTGGCTGCTTAATTCTAATTTCCCTAACAGAGCCTGGATTTGGAGGACCATCTTCTCTGACCACGTTCTCTCCTGCCAGACCAACAGGAAACGCCAGACTGCCTCGGCAGCGATGGCCCATTTGACATGGAGACGTTGTAAAAATGGGAATGAGGGATCAGCTTGGATTTCCCTAAACTTGATTTGTTTAATACTCACGAAGGCACCACACACAGCGCGCAGGCCTGCTCCTCTGTGGAAAATGCAGTGCCACACAGGCGGCAGGGCCCTCTGACCTGGCATCTACACTGCGGTGGGGATGGGCTTTATGGAGTGGATTTCACTGTGAAGACAGCGATGTGATTTCGAATCCCTTTTCCCTGAAGGTACCAACGGAATCACCAAGAGGCAGCCTATTCCTCCTCAAATGAGATACAGCAGTTTATCATGTCAGCCTGCGCCGGGGAGGGTGAAGGCTATAGGGCTTCTGGCTGTCAGGAGCAGATTTCATCTCGGGACCCCTCAGGCCACATGGCGGAAGCGGAAAAAGTTCATTCTGCCTTCTCCATTGTCTGGTGTTCTGTCTCCTTTCCCATCCCATGTCCTCTTGACCAAGCTTATAGCCCAAATCCAAGTCATGTGTGTAAAATACATGTAATTTAGATTTTGCTCTTATTCATTACGAGAAGCCTCCCAATTGTATCCTAATCATTTTAGTTAAAAGAAATACAAAGGAATGGATTGTTTTAATTGATAAATTCTAACGTGCTTCTACAAACTTCGGGAGCTATCTTTGAACATTTGGAATAATTCCGTAAAAAGAATGTGAAATTATTTCTGCTGACTGAAGATGCAATCTATGGAAGCATTATCAGGAGAGATGAATGCACACGTGTGATTCTTTGGTGGAGCTGCAATATTGAGATTCTGCTCACAGCTCCTATTAGCGTTCATGCCACCGATTTCAGGCTGTGCCCACAGTAATTGTTGCATTGTAAAAATCTTTTGTGTGTACTTTCTGAATTGCTGCGTTGTCTATAAATATTTAGTGATAATTCATGATTGGGTTGTATTTACCCCCGTAGTTATGTATTACAAATGAAACGACAGCATCTGCTGAAATTAAAAGTGGCCACATTTTCACTGGAGCTTAATTAAATGCCAAAATTTATCTACATTAACAACAAAGTAGTGAAATTTATTGATCAATTCACATGATATAAGTTGACAAATGGCTTCAGCAATTTCCATAATTTTCTACACGTGTTAAAATTTGTAATGAAAAAGAACACTATATTAACATTAAATGAGAAATGAAAGGGAGGTTTTGTACCGGGGCCAGTGCCCTGGAGCAGTGTACTTTATTTTCCGGCCCTGTCCAGGCTTGCTGTTGGAGCTGTGTACAGATGGGTCTCTGACAGTCCTACAGCTGTTCTCCTAATTGTCCATTAAGTGTTCTATTGATTCTCTGATTCAAAGTACATGTCTTTCAGCTCAAGCTATCGTGTGAAGTGGCAGACACATTCCTTGTAGAATGACAGAGCTGCTTGAAACCTAAAAATGTGGTCTGCCAGTTTCAATTGAGGATCCTGCTTTCAAAGGAGAAGGCTTGGTTAAAGGCGCTTTGTAATAGCTGGTTAGGTTTTATTTTCTAAACTTTTAGCATCAATCAATTAAAGCAGCAGCAGCACGAAGAGTTTTAATTCCTGGTTAAGCATGTATGGATTGCGCCTCGCTGATTCAGGGTAGGGCAAGGGGATGGGTATTGGTCACAGAAGATGCATGCAGATTTTTCCCCCTGTGCACCTGACATGCGCAAAGTCATTTTCATTTGACTTGCAAGTTCACTTTTAGCATTTTTTAAAAAATTGAGATCATCTGCAATTCCAGATTATGCCAGTCAGAAGCCTGTTTAAAATCATCTCTCTTTAATCTGGAAAGTGAAAGATAAGATGCATATCTGTTGCGAGGACCATAAATCTTCAGAGAAACAAATAACCATAGATAAAACTGTAAAAGTTATTTAGTTCTCCACTGAAAGCGATTTATTAATCTAAAATTTCCAGTCCATTGTGTCATGATTTGGTTAGCACTCTGTATCTCATTTTGTGCAATTGTACCTCAAGCAAAGAGCTGATCGCTTCAGTCTGAACTTTATCTTTTGTAATCTTAAATGCAAGGAATAAAACAAAAGCCTCTATCAAAAGAGTCCAAAACAATGGTTTAGGTCACCCCAAATGTATTTGCTTTCTTTTCTTAATGGGATGACACATCCGAATGTTTTTACCATTCAGGTTTATCTCTTAATTACTTTGTTATATAACATTGCAGGAGAAACGGTCTTCTTATCCTGTAATCTTTCAACTACAAATGAAATGAATAAATAATGTTTGTTGCCTCCTGTGTATCCATTTAATTAGGAGCTATCCCAGTGGCCCTAATCACAGATGAGGTTCTCTGGTGTGATTTTAACTACTAAATAAGTTTTCAGATCCATCTAGATTTTCAGAGGAAAGGGAGACTATCAAACACACATATTCAAATCTGTTTAATGCATTCAATATGCATATTTAAATGTATTAAAATGAGAAGTATAGATTGTATTAAGGAAAATCACTTTAAGGATGAACTAAAAACTGCTCTCACAATTAGTTGTCCATTCTTTTTTATTTTTAATGTCTCCTTTGTATCTCCTCACAATAGCCCCCTTTGAAGAATACTCCCTGTTCTTTTTCTCTCATTATTGTTGGGTAAAGGAGCATGGCCACTAAACTAGGGTTCCTTTTGTCAAAAGCAAATGATTTGTACTCTGATGCTCTGTCTGGGGTATGACTTTCTCTATGGTGACCCTCCCTCCCGCCTCTCTGCTGTAGCTTCCCAAGCAGGGAGTGAGCGGGAAGAGTTACTGAAACATGGAGACGGAATTTGTGTACTTTTAATTTCTATCTACTGTAATGTGTTTGGGATTTGAAAGTATTAGGACTTGTATCCTCTATTTGCTTTTTTAAAAGATTCGCTTTGAAATGAATAAAATATGTGAATGAGTGGAATATATGGTTTGTATTACAGAACCTAGCCTGAATGTGGGACTTTATATATGTTTTGGGAATATGGAAACTCCAACCAAAATGTCCTCTTACCAAAGGATGATGAATCCCCCCCAATCTGCTTTTCCTTGGGAAACAAGTGAAAAATCTATTTCTCACGCGGTAATGGAGTATATATTGATACCTGCAAAACATTATGTGAATCTACTTAGACGCCAGCACTTTCAATTACACTGTTAGCCAGTTTTTTAAAAAGATTTTTAGAAGCTTTCAACTGTAGACTTTTGTCTTGTTGAATGAACTTCAGCTACACTAAATTTTAAGTAAATTTGTGATGACTGAGCAATATACATTGGCTGAGCTGGAATCCAATAACCCACAGGACAAATTAATTTTCAACAAAAAGGGCAGAAACCTCAAGTGCCATGAGTATATGGAGTCTCATTCTATCTCTCTGGAGCCATTTTTGCAAATCACTACAGCTATTCATAATCTAAATCAGTCTCGTTTAGCAGCAGAAAGATCTTTTTTCATGACAAAACAGAAGATGACATTCATTAGTGCCTAACTTGCATAAGCTACCTTAAATTTATTGGTGCTCTTCTACTTATCCGAGTAAGGATTCCTTTGTCTACAGCTATAGGAAAATTCCAGTTGTACTACTTAAAAATATAAATTGTCACTTTTATCAGAACTTTTGGCAGTTTACTTTATTTTAGAAGTAAAACTGGTGGTTAAGATTTTAAGACTTCCAATGGGCATTGTTTCAGTCATATTTAATAGGTGCCTAGGATAGTAATAGGATTATGTGTAAGCTTCTCTGCTGCCAAAAAAATCCACATGTTCATCCACGTACTGCCGGGAGGTTTGTGGGGAAGTCAACCTTTGTAGCCGAGGGTGTGGCTAAATGCAACATTTCCTGACAGCCGTGGACAGACTTAAAACTACCCAGCCTGTTTGCTTATATATCCAAGGGCTATGTGTGATTTTTATAGGGGGCAAAATGCATAGAAGATATCATTTGGAAATGTCTCATAAGCTGTTCGAAACCTTTCAACCTAAACAAAGAGCCTAGTCAGGGGGAAACTTAGTCTTATGTTCATAACCTTCTGATTAGAACCTTTCTTTTGTTGGGCACATTTTTTTTTTCCAGTTTGTAAGAACTAACCTTGGATCCATCTGGAAAAATTAAGCTGTTGCTACATCCTTAGGACCATGTTTTTGCCTTTTGTCTTCTCCTATCCCCACACATGATGGTTAAAAAAGAAAAAAAGAAAAAACTGAGTATACATAATTTTGCATGGATAGCATTTGTTTGTGTTTGTTTTTAATCCTGATGATCAGATGCGTGGCCTGATGAGACAGGGAGGAGAATTACCTAGGAAGGATTTTTTGGAAGGGCACAATGGCACCTCGGCCCATCTCTGTAGCGCTGGAGGAAAATGTGGGTATGACTTCAACTGAACCTGACTTGGCTATGGTAGAGTAAGAAAGCCAGATCCTGAAAGGATCTTCCACTGAAGCTGCTTCTCCTGTGTGCCTACCTAGCATCTCTACTGTCCAAATTCGCATTTCTGTCTGTTGCTAGTCATCACTTATCCTAGAAGGCAACATTGGGGTGCGCCTTGGACATGACCTGGAATGAAGGGAGAATTGAACAGTACCACAAGTGGTGTGGCCCATGAGTTGGAAGAAGTCTGGTGCTCTGATTACAATAAAAATAAATAGTTGATTCAACTGTGGGAATTGTGGGAAATTGGGGATTAAAGGGAGATAAACAAAGAGAGCTGCTGATATGTTCTAATTATATCTTGGCATGGGGATGTCAGACTACTGATCAGCATAATCTCAGATGTAACCACGCTTGACAAAGATGGCTTAGTGGTCAAAACACTGTAACCAAGTTAGTGAGCCAACATGTAGAGTGAAAGTTAAAAGAGATCACCCACAAATATATAAAAAATAGTTTATTATAAATATCTCATTATCTCCAAAAATGAATACACCTTAAATCTATGTGAGCAAAACTGAATTTGGCCTCTAGATCTAATTACAGGGCAGAAGCCAGGTTATGATGATCTGAAGGATGAATTTTCTGGATGAGGTCTTGGAAGTTTAAATAAGTGATTGATACCTAGAAGTTTTTTTTATCAACTAGTATGAGCTGCCCAAAGCCTTATAGTTTACTAACTAGGTAATGCTCCCTCAAAGGTAGAGTTGATTTTGAAAATGACATAAAACAGTTGGTTGAAAATGTCTCTCCTCAACACTGCACTGCTACCATCCTGTTCTAAGCCTCTGTCATTTCACACCGGGATTATTGCAATAGCTTCTAGACCCCCAGTCTTTGCCCTCCTTCTGTCTATTCTCAACACAGCCAACAGAGTGAGCTTTTAAAAATCACATCAAAACCCTCACATGGTTTCCCAGTTACTCAGGCAGAAAACAAAGCTTTTACAATGGCTCACAAGGCCCTTCATATTCTGGTCCCTGGTTACCGGCTGACCTCATCACCTCCACCTCTGCCCATTGCTCAATCTTCCTCAGCCACCTTGGCCTCCTTGTTCCTTAAACATGCCAGGCAGGGTCCTGCCTTAGGTCTCTGTACTTGCTTTGCCCTTTGCCTGGAACTCCCTTCCACAAGGTAATCTCGTAGCTTGCTACCTTGCATCTTTCAGGTATTGGCTTACACATCACCTTCCTATTGATGTCTTCTCTGACGCCCTCACATCCAATTCATCCTATTTCCATTCTCCATCAGTGCCTGTAACATATTAGACCTCAATAAATATTTGTAGAATGAGTGAATGAAGTGCTTCGAGTAGTTCCTGGTATGTAATGAGAACTCAATAAATGTAAACTATATTTCATTCCAATTATAAACTTGTCATTGTGCATAGTAGAGGACAGCTCTCAACAAAGAGTCTCCTTATACATATTAATAGTAACTCTACAGAGTAAAGCTCTTTTATTATTTCACTTTAGCCTCAAAATATCCCTTTTGGGTTACCACAGTGCTTAGCACCATGCTTTGTACATCCTCAGGAAACGTTTGTTGAATGAAACGAATAGTTCAGATTCTGAACTGAGAACCTCCCTTTCAGAATGACAAGAGTAGAAATCCACTGTTCTTTGGGACTAGCTCCCCGATAAAGCTTTTCAAGACAAAAGCAACAAGGGAGGTAGAAATTTATAGGTTAACATTTCCAACTTCTTCCATTCTAAGTCTTTGTTCTTAGCCCTGGGTCCTTTTTATTTAACTTAAAATTATTGGGCAATTTCAACAGTTTAAATTTGTTTTCCATTGTAGAACTTGGTGTTCATGAGGATTGTAATACAAAGTTTAACATCACAGCAAATGATACCTTTGTGAAGAGACCTTTTTCAGGTCAGTTTAATAAATATGAAGATCTGCTATGTGCTAAGCACTGTGCTAAGGGCTGGGGGTTTGTAGATGGATATTATTTGGTTCAGTCTTTGAGGAGCTCAAGAACAGTGGAGAAAACAGATATGTAAATAATTGCCTTTCAATGCAGTGTGGTAAATGCTGTAATACAACCATATACAAAGGTACAGAGGTAGCAAATAGGAAGGAATGTTTAAATTTGGGAGATTCTGTCATTGGAGGAGTTATTCTAGTAAGTAAGTTGGAGGCTGAAGAGGATGTAGGCATTTTAGATAGAGGAAACAGCACATTGAAAGACACAAAGATGTGTCACAGCATAATGTGTGCAGAAAATCACAAATAGTTTGGTATTACTGAAGCACTGTGTGTGTGTGTGTGTATGTGTGTGTATGTGTGTGTGTTTAGGGGTGGTGACATGTGTGGGAAGTCCCAGAGCATGAGATTGTAAGGCTTTCTATGCAAAGTTAAGAACTGGTACTATCCCATGTGGTCAGTGGGGAGATATTCAAAAGAGAAGTATGGCTTTAAACACTATGCCTGCTCTCTAGAGGGTGCACTGAAGAAGGTAAGAGTGGAGGTGAGGAGACCACTAAGAGGTTATGAAAAAAGTCTTGGGGTAAGAGGATGATGGCTAAGGAAGATGGTTACTGGAGATGGGGAAGAAGAAATGGCTTTTGAGACATTCTTAAGACTTAGGCAAAACTAATTTGAAGGGTTGCATTTAGGGGGCATGAGGACGACGGACCCCTATTTGCTTCATAAAAGTACATTTCCAACTCCCAAATTCTAAATAAGTTGGAGCCTTGTTATTTGCTGAGAAAGGGCATTGTGGGAACAGAAGCCGTGGCAGGACTCTACACCCCGCAGGCCCAGAACGGAATGGTTGGTTTCCAAGGCCAAGAATTCTATTCCAGTCTCTGAGAGCTGGAGTGAGTCTCAGAGGTGGTTTAGTTCAAGCTTCTACTGAATGCGGGAACCATTTCTGTAGAATTCTAGACAGAAGATTATCTAGCTTCAACTTGAAATCCACTTCAGTGGTGAGGACTTTGCTCTGTTGAGGGCTTGGCATATATTGGGTACTCTGTGCCCAGAGTGTCACACCCCAAATCGTCACTTCCCACCAACCCTCCACCAAGTGTCTCTGGCTTGAACTGATGCCCTTCTATCAGCTGCCTAAGAGGAATCCCTCCTCTGGGCTCACCTTTCAGAGCGCTGGGTGAGGAGTTGGAGAACAACCCTTGTCCCCTAGAGTCAGGCCAGGAGCTTGTGCTGGAAGCAAATATCAGTTCCAACCTCTGCTCTTTTTGGAGTACTGCCTCTTCACACAAGCAGAATCTATGCTGGCTATAATAATCCTGAATTGAGAGGCAGATTTCCAGAATGCTCACTGCTCCCGTCTACGATACACATCACATCTTGTATTGAGTGTGTTTGCTTCAGTGAGCCTAACAAACTCACACTTGAAGCTCTTCTGTTCAGACCTGGCTGCAGTCTACAGAACCCTTTTCACCTTGGCAGCTAGGACTTCACCTCCCTTAGCATAGCTTCCTTCCTTTATAAAATGAGAATAATATTCTCTCCTTCCTCAAAAGGCTTTTTTTCAAGGATCCAATGGAAAAAAATTTTACACTTTCTTTTAAAAAATGTATTTTTATTGATTTCAGAGAGGAAGGGAGAGGGAGAGATAGAAACATCAATGATGAGAGAGAATCATTGATTGGCTGCCTCCTACACATCCCCCAACCTGGGCATGTGCTCTGACCTGGAATCTAACTGTGACCTCCTGGTTCATAGGTCGATGCTCAACCATTGAGCCATGTTGGCCGGGCTCACTTTACACATTCTAAGGAACTGGGTAGGTATTATTATTTAGTAGAATCATCCTTGGTCCAATTCAGCTCTAAGGGTCTAACTCAGGCAGCTGGGAAAGTTGTAACCAATGGAAGGAAGAAAGTCCTATGGAGCCTACAAGACTGTCACAGGGCAGAATCGCCCTTTATTTTGCCGATGAAAACCAGACCAGAGAGGACAGGGAGCTTGCCTTGAGATTTGCTTGGGTCAGAGGACCGGCAGAGAAGTAGCAACCCCAAAGCTGGAAAGGACACGATTGCCAGCCAGCAATCCAAAACTGGTCCTGCCTCTCGCTTGGTCAGGGAAACTATTTATCTCTTCACCAGGCGGATGGTTTGTGAACCTCTTTCCTTACCCTGAGAGCAATGGCAGGCTTCCTCTGGCCCACAGGCTCCTCGAAGACCCACCTGTGTCCTTTTATCGAATGGATTTCCCAAGTAAACACTGTTGTTTGTCTCTCAGTCACTCTGCTGTGCAGGGAATGAGGGCTCCACTCTCGGTCAGCGGTCAGCGGGGACTCCAGTGCCAAGCCTCTGATCTATAGCGCAGGGGACTGCAGGGCATTTGAGTTGTAACAAGAACAAGATGAGCTTGTGGCCTCGGGCTTCTAACCTACTCCTCAACCCACACTTCAAAGAAAGTTATTACACAAGAGTTAGACTAAATCAAACCAAGCTGCAATGTTTGCGTACTCTGGCCCATTTTCAGATCTCATTGTATCTCACCACCAAGTCTCTCAGAAACCCAGTTGGGAGTAGCACAAAACGACCCAATGATAATTTAGTTGTAGGTCTTTAAAAATGAGTCCAACTGATTTATTTTGAAATTTCAGTTAAGCATGATGTCAAGAAAATCTCTCTGGCTATTTATCACCGTTTTTCCTCTTGCATAGTCCGAGTAGGCAGAATAAAATTAGAAGCCAGCTACTCACATGCTTCTAGATTTGAAATTGTAGGCTGATGTTGTTCCTAGAATATCAGAACACTAAGATGTTTTGATGATAATTTTCTGCCAAAAGAACAGTCATCATAGCAAGGAAGGACTTTACTATGTCATTTACTTTCTTTATTAGCCTTGTTGTACAGGTGCTGCAAGAAGAGGCACAATAGATGATCTAAAGATAATGTATTTCACTTTGGTTAGACCGGCTATTCCCATTTTTCCAAATCACCACAACCTGGAAGCATGAAAAATTGCCTTTTTCTTTTCTTAGCTTTGAATAATGGATACAAGATCCATAAGGTTTTTGAACCATCATAGAAATAAAGCTTCTATTTATTGCTGTCTAGTGTTAGGTATGTTTTGTAGAATGGTGTAGAAAACTTTGGGTAAATAGGGCAACTATCATTTATTCTAGTAATTGAACCATTAAAACCTATCCCTCCTAGCCACTCTTTACATATTTATTGTGTATGACAGTGAAGCTTTTAGAAAATTCTTTCTTTCCAATCATGAACCTTTTCAATGTCTCAGAAGCATGAAGGGTTAGGACTGGGAGAGAACACCAAGTTGTCTGAAGCAGTTAACTGAGACCACAAAGACAGGTGACTTACTCAAGGTCACACAGCCATGGCTAGAATTCAGGTCAGAGCTCTTTTGCTTATACCCATATGTGGCACGTCCCTTGTGAAATCAGGGATGACAGGAGAACCAAAATGAAAGAATTTTGCATGAACAGAGACAAAAATGAACTGTTTATCACAATCCAAAGGCGAGTATGTGCCAGTCATGATGCTAAAAACCAAAAACCAAATAGACAAGCCAAACTACCAGGGTGGAATGAGAAGCTGCAAAGCCCAGGGAAATGATGTTATGTGGGTCTGAAGATAAGAGGAGAGGGGGATGCTTCTGGCTTCTGCAGTCTGGACACATCTTTGGTGCAGGAATGGAACTTTTTCATATCCGGTTCCTGTTTCTATCTATTGCTCCAATATTTGGGTCCCATCCTTGGGGATCAGAATGAAGCTTCAAGCTGCTTTGCTTTGGAAAAATTAAAGACTGAGCTGCTGCTGAAGAGTTTCTCACCCTCTGTCCTGGTCAGCATCCTACCCTTTCCCGTGGAGGTGCTGCCACCACTTGTCTCCTGAGGCAGAAGGTTCCGATCAGCCCGTCACCTAGTCTGGCTCCTCCGCCCTGGCAGATACAAAGCGTGTCACACACTCCCTGCCCTCAGGGAGATCATAATCAGTTTCAGAAGTTTCAGGGGGTATTAGCATCTTGAAATTATTTGCAAATGTTCACGTAAATGGGAATATCTTTGAGACGTGTCGAAGAAGTACCTGATTATCAGGAAAGGTTAGGATTAACTGGTCCAGTTGGAGAGACAAGACTAATTTACAGAATCAACTAAACAAGGACAGTGTAAAATGCAGAGATCATGGTGGGTCAGTGTGAGATGTCTCCCAGAATGAAGTGGGGTTTTTAGGTGTGTCTTGAAGGATAGAAGATGTCTGAATAGGTAGTGTGGAGAGGGCAAGTGTGCCTGATGGGAGAATATAGAGGATTGGAAACTAACATTCATTCAGCAGAATATCTGTTATACATTAGGTACCTTACTATGTCTGATCTCATTTAATGTCACAACAAGCCAGTGAGGTGAGGATTATCATCTCCATGTTACAGGTGAAAACAGATTCAGGAAGGTGAGGTGACTTGTGCACCATTAGCAGATTAGCAAAGCCAGATTTAAAATCCAAGCCATTTGACCTCAAACCTTTGTTCTCCCCCTTCCCCAGACTTCCCTATGGTAGCTATAGCATAAACAAAGGAATGACAAAGGAATGAGCATGGTACACCCAGATGAGAGAATCTACTTGATTGAAGTGAAGGCTTCTTGCCAAAGAGCATGACTCATATGATAACAGTAGAGTTAGATCCTGTCAGGCTAGGATAATAACTAACTTCTATTGAGCACTTACTATGTGCCAGTCATGATGCTAAACTCTTTATTTCATTTAAACCTCAAAATAACGTTATGAAGGGGGGACTGTTTTATCCCCATTTTGCACTTGGGGAACCTGAGGTTATAAGTAATCTGTCCAGATTCACACAGACAATGGAGGGCTGAACAAGAATAGCCTAAATTAAAATCTAATCTGCTTGACTCCAGAGTCTGCACTCTTGAAGCATGCTAGAAAGTTAATGTTTTGTGAGTGTTCACAGTGTGCCAGGCTATACATACATCGTCTCCTTCAATTTCACACACACACAAAACCAGGAGATATAATTTTTATGTCCTCTATTTTACAGATGAGAGGCAAAGGCACAGGTGAACTGAAGCTTAGGAAGGTTTAGTAACTAGTCCAAGGTCACACAGTTTGGCAGGACTAGACTCTAACCCAGGTCCTCTGGTTCTGGAACCTGGACTCAACTCCCATGGTATACTGTTTGCCCAAAGCAGGGATTCTGGGAATGAAGGGCTAAATACACTTATCTTAACTATTCCCTCTTCTCCCACTATATTACTTATATTCTCCATGCCTTTTAGTGGCTCCCCTATTAATTTACTGTGGGTCCTCTTCCACCCCCCCTCCCCCGCCCTTGACATTCCCCTGGCTTTCACACTTCTTACTCTCTCATTGCACACCTGCCCTCTTAAACTTAAAAAGTCAACACAAAGCCAGTGGTTTGTGAAGACATCTGCTACTTGCAGAGCTTTTGCTGGTGATATCAAATGTGCTGTTCTTAGGAAAAGCTTTGAATGTGTTTCTTATTTGACCAAAGCAGCAAACTCCGGTGATGAAGGTCTGAATTGAGGGTATCTCTCATCCCACGTGACTTTTAACCAAGAGATATTTCCAAGGTCTTTCCATATGTCTTTATTATCTTTAGATTTTTAAAAGTTAACTTTTTAAAATATAAATTAGAGGCCCGGTGCACAAAAATTTGAGGGAGGGTCCCTCAGCCCGGCCTGTGCCCTCTCGCAGTCTGGGACCCCTCAGGGGATGACCACCTGCTGGCTTAGGCCCGCTCCCCAGGGGATTGGGCCTAAGATGGCAATCAGACATCCCTCTGGCAGCCTGGCAGCCCTCAGGGGATGTCCACTTGTCAGCAGGAAGCAGGCCTAAGCTTCAGTCGGACATCCTTAGCACTGTTGAGGAGACAGGAGAGGCTCCCACCACCACCACCGCTGTACTGGCAGTCATCAACCTGGCTTGTGGCTGAGCAGAGCTCCCCCTGTGGGAACTAGGCTCCAGCTCTGAGACCTCGGCTGCTGAAAGCAGGTATCTGGGTTTGTTTGGCTTCTATAATTGAAGCACTGTTGTAGCTCCAGCTCTGAGGCCTGGCTGGCTGAAAGCAGGTTTCTGGGGTTTGTTTAGCTTCTATAATTGCAACATTGTTTCTTAGAGTGCAGCTCAGACGCCGGCAGCGGCAGGCGGGGAACCTTGGCTTCCTCCATCACTGGAGCAAGCATGGCTCCTGTTCATTTCAGCTGCCTGGCTGCTGGGCGCCATCTTGGTTGGCAGTTAATTTGCATATCGCCCTGATTAGCCAATGGAAAGCATGTCGAAGTATGGTTAATTACCGTGTTTGTCTATTATTAGATAGGATTTACATTGATAAATTTCAATTTGAAGTGTACAGTTTGATGAGTTTTGACAAATGCATACAGTTGTGTAATTGCCACTACATTCAAGATATAGAATAGCTTTGGCCTGTGTTGCTAAGTGGCTAGAGCATGGTTTGCACACCGAGTGGTCACTGGTTTGATTCCTGGTCAAGGACATGTACCTGGCTGGGTTGCAGGTTCAATTCCCAGGGCATGTGCTGGAGGCAACCAGTTGATGTGTTTCTCTCACATAGATGTTTTTCTCTCCTCGCCCCTCCACTCTCTCTAAAAATCAATGGAAAAATTTCCTCGGGTAAGGATTAACAACAATAAAAGGCATAGGATATTTTCAAAACCTGAAAAATTCCCTTTGGGCTTTTTGCAGTCACTGGATTCAGTCACAGTAGTGAGAGCTATAGTGACCCACTATCAAATGGTTGGAAAGCATGACCAATCTCAGGGACCAACACTATTTGAGCACTTTCTAGATGCCCTGTTGCAGTATGTGCATAGATTTATGTACACCTCTATAGGCCTCCTGGGGGTATTATCTCCATTCTGCAGAAGAGGAAACCAAGACCCAGAGAAATGAAATAACTTGCACAAGGTCATTGAGCTAGAAGTGGTGGAGCCAGATTCCACCCAAATGATGTTTCCCACACTACCTTCTCACTGCCGATCTATAGAGGAAAAGTATAAAGAAATATGGGAAGCCAAACACAAAAGACCAGATAGTCTAATTCTATTTATATGAAGTTCTAGAAAAGGCAAAACTAGGGATCAAAGCAGATGATTGGTTGCCGGGGTCGGGGAGGGATTATCTGTAAAGGGGCATGAGGGAGCTTTCTCAGATTATGGAAGTATTCTACATCTTTTTTGTAATGGCAGCTACGCACATACATTTGCCCAAGCTCATCAAAATATACGTAAAATTGATTTTTATTATATACAGATTATACTTTAATAAAACTAATTTTAAAAAAATTTAAAATGAAGAAATAGAGAAAGACCTTGGAACCATCTCTTTATGTAGAAGTCACAGCAACATGGTCACCTTTAAAAATGTAACTTGTCACATCAATTAATAAAAGTATAAAAATATTTTTTATGTAACTTTATGCTAATTTTTTAAAAAATATTTTTATTGAGTTCAGAGAGGAAGGAAGAGGGAGAGAGATAGAAACATCAATGATGAGAGAGAATTGTTGATTGGCTGCCTCCTGCACGCCCCACATTGGGGATCGAGCCTGCAAACAGGGCATGTGCCCTGAGTAGGAATCGAACCATGACCTCCTGGTTTATAGGTCAATGCTCAACCACTGAGTCACGCTGGTCAGGCTAACATTTTTTGTTGTTGTTAATCTTCACCCAAAGATATTTTCCCATTGATTTTTAGAGAGAGTGGAAGGGAGAGGAAGAGACACACACAGAGAGAAACATCGATGTGAGAGAGAACATTAATTGGTTGCCTCCTGCACACATCCTGACCAGGGCCTGCATGCAACCATGAGGCACAGTACCCTTGACCAGAATCGAACCTGGGACCCTTCAGTCCACAGGCCCAGCCGACACTTTATCCACTGAGCCAAGCTGGCTAGGGTGATGCTAAAACATATTCAAATCTGGCAAAAATAAATTAGTGCTCACTATAACTTTGAAATTAAGTCAACAAACTATTTCCTTGCACTAAATGAATAATTTAATATACATTTCTGAATTCTTTGCAAACATCTGGTGAATAGGGGTCTGATTAAGCATGATGCAAAAAGAGCTTGCAAGTCGGACTGTTTACTAACATTTCAATTTCTATGCCTCATTTATTAGACTTAGAATAAAAAGGTGAGAGGGCTGTTTGGGATTGCCTTTAACCTTGATGATATTTCCACTGAAGCAGCATAATGGCTCTTAATTGCTTAAGTGAAGAGAACATGTTGACGTGTCCTTCTTTGCCTAAGAGCTTAGAGCCTAAACCATTATGCTAATTCAAGCATTATATACACCAAAGTATTTATGGGACTGACACAAGTGATGTTGCAGGTAAAGGGCTGTGAAATGGTCTGTAAACAGAGAGAATTGATTTGAGGCCCAAAAGCAGTGCTGTTAAAAGTCACAGCCATTGAACAGCCAACCCTACAATTTCTATCCAGATTGTCAAACTGGGTCAGACAGTGTCAGCAGGGCTGCCATTAGAGATCAGATGGGTGGTTTAATAATATGTAAACCAACCACATAAACAGTTAAGTCTCATGGTAGAGGTCCACACCCGTCTCTCTCTCTCTCTCTCTCTCTCTCTCTCTCTCTCTCTCTGTGTGAATTTTCACTATGGAAACTTCACAGTGCCATATTTAGTCAAATGCTAATGTGTTTTTTTTTTCTCACAGAGAAAAAGTTCCAGCAGGCACAAGTTAAACAAGACAGCACCAATCAACGTAAAGACATCCAGGGAGAATGAATCTGCAACCATATAAGAAGAAGGGACAATCAGATCCTTGCCCTTGACCTTCCAGGCTTCGGACATCACTTGTTTTTTATGTGTCTCTTTCTATAATAGGACTGTACAGTTTTTGAGCCAACCTCAAAATAATGATGTAAGGCTCCTTGTCACCTGCATTATTACCAGGCTGCACTTGGGACATTAAAATATATATATAATCGATTTCTTTAAAAACTAGGTTCTATTTATACAGTCTCCAAAATTACTACTGGATGGCTTAGTTCCATCCTTGCCTTAAATGTGTGAAAACTGGAATTACCCTGTTGTTTAGTTTGATTTTACAAGACTAATGGAAAATTTCCTCCAATCCCAGCTTAAAGGGCAGAGGAAAAAAAATATCATGATTTCCTTCCTTCTTTTTCCAAAGCAAAACAAACAAAACAAAACAAAAATCTGTGAACATAAGGGGAGCAGAGGATGATGATGAAGACCATGGACTTTGAGTTTGAACCCCTCCTCTGCCACTGACTGGCTTAGGGCAAGCTCTGCAACCTTCCTATGCCTTAGTTTCTTCCTCTGTAAAATGGGGGGTTTACTTCACAGGCTTGTCGTGAAGTAAATTTGTAAAAAGTGCCTGGCACTGAGCAAGCATTCAAAAATGTTAAGCATGACTGATACATTGGCCTCAGAAACTTTTGATTTATGCCTGATATAATTTTCATTAAGCACAACTTTCTCTATTCTCGGGGTTCACAGAGATTATTAACATTCTGGTTTATTGGATATGTATGGTATTTAAAAAACCAAACAGCTCACTGTTCACTCTTTTTTTCTTTTTTACCCCACTGAAGGTTTTCTGACATAGGCTCTGCCTCAGGAGCACATACTTCTCATTTGGTTTTCAAACTGGTGCTGCTCACGTGCACTCACCAAGAGTGGAATGAGAGTGACACCCTGTCCTAATTCATACGGATCAGTTCAATTCCTCAGGCCCTTTATTCTTAGACAAGAACCTCTAGGATGCTTTCCTCTTATTAGATTGACAGCTTATGTAAATTTGCTGCCATTCCAAGCCAAGCTTTTGGTATAGAGTTCTGCTTATATTGATTAATAGTTTTAATTAAAACATCTTTTTTTAGGTATATACCTGCTCAGGAAATTTTGATGGATTTCAGAATCATGAATGATTGTATTTAAACTCGACACAGTATGAAATCAAGACATGGTTTAACCATCCTATGATTTTACTGCCCTTTTAACTGTCTTCCTTTAGATTGTGCATTAATAAAATGATAAGATTTTGATTTAATTTTAAACAGCTAACTAATCAGTTCTAGATGTGAAAGGTATTATGGTATTTTCTAAGAGCTTGCCATGTGGGATTATGTCGGGGGTTATACAGTTTAAACTACAAACGTTCTGTGTTAAAATTTCTAATATGCTACTGATGTATATTTTAGAAAATATTTTTAAATGCACATATGATATCCCTTCGTTGTAGGCAAATATTTTTTTCCAAATTCTGTCACAATATTTTAAAGCTAGAGGTTCCTTTGAACCTTCGAACACATACATTTGTTTCAGGGATGCCATTAGTAAGTCTGGCTGGGGAGAAAATAGAATATCAGGACCACCAGAGATGATCTCTAGAGGATATTTTCTGTTGGTCCTTCCCATAGGCAGGGCTGTGCCCAAACATTCTGGACCAGTAGAAATCTAGCTTATTTATATATGTATCTAAAAATTTCACAGCTTCATATAGTAACCCATTCAGAGATTCTATAATCCAGGCCAGCAATTCTTCAATAAATTTTAAACCTGGTTCCAAAGAACAACATAGGTTGCACCCCTCCTGTCCTCTGGGCAAAGTCACAGAGGTGTACAAACAGCCGGAGCTGGTTTCCTAGTCCCCTAGGCCACAGAGAAAAAGCCTGTAAGTCTATCAGGGATGAGAAATAGATTTCAGCAAGAGTGTCCATGCTGATGGATTAGTGTAGTGCCTGGGGCAAGGTGTTTAAGGACCCAAGGCTCTGTCCTGGGTGGTGAAGCGCTGGACGATAGAAACATGGGCAGCATCTTTGCTAAGATTTGCCATTCCAAACTTGTATGTTGTGTTTTCTGCCCTGTTGTCCATTTTCTCTGGTTGAAGTAACTTTAAGGCTAGAAAACCAGTACCAGTTTAGGTTAATACAAAGCAAATGTTTTCTTTTACCTGCATTGCATTTTAAGATTTTCATGTAATTTGGAGAACATCCTGGGTGCTCTTTTTAGTTTTTTTCCTGAAAAAAAGAAAATCAGAATTTCTTCTGGGAGCTTGCAACTTTTACTTCCCTGAACAACTATATTGAGCACCTAGTATGTGCTAGGCATGTGACAGGCATGTATAGGAAAGCATCAATGGGCTATTTCATTTGTTCAAAATATCTTTATTAAATAAGTTAAAACATATGAAACTCCCCTAAAGTTCCCAGAAATGTTTCATGCTCAATACATCTGAATTATCATCCTCCCTCCCTTTATGTGTTTTTTTTTTTAATATGCAGGATTTAGTTAAACATGTTTGGGCTTTCAGCATCCCTTCACCCCTTTTGCAAGAGGAAACATGGAAACACCTGACTTGGGAGTTGAGAGATCTGGTCTCTTTTCCTGGTTCCAATACTAGCAAGCAGTGGGGCCTTGGGCAGGTCCCTCAC
>NW_006297573.1:1099146-1106646 GCF_000327345.1 Myotis davidii
AGAAAATACACTTGCTTTTCTTTTCTTTTCCTTCCTTCCTTCCTTCCTTCCTTCCTTCCTTCCTTCCTTCCTTCCTTCCTTCCTTCCTTCCTTCCTTCCTTCCTTCCTTCCTTCCTTCCTTCCTTCCTTCCTTCCTTCCTTCCTTCCTTCCTTCCTTCCTTCCTTCCTTCCTTCCTTCCTTCCTTCCTTCCTTCCTTCCTTCCTTCCTTCCTTCCTTCCTTCCTTCCTTCCTTCCTTCCTTCCTTCCTTCCTTCCTTCCTTCCTTCCTTCCTTCCTTCCTTCCTTCCTTCCTTCCTTCCTTCCTTCCTTCCTTCCTTCCTTCCTTCCTTCCTTCCTTCCTTCCTTCCTTCCTTCCTTCCTTCCTTCCTTCCTTCCTTCCTTCCTTCCTTCCTTCCTTCCTTCCTTCCTTCCTTCCTTCCTTCCTTCCTTCCTTCCTTCCTTCCTTCCTTCCTTCCTTCCTTCCTTCCTTCCTTCCTTCCTTCCTTCCTTCCTTCCTTCCTTCCTTCCTTCCTTCCTTCCTTCCTTCCTTCCTTCCTTCCTTCCTTCCTTCCTTCCTTCCTTCCTTCCTTCCTTCCTTCCTTCCTTCCTTCCTTCCTTCCTTCCTTCCTTCCTTCCTTCCTTCCTTCCTTCCTTCCTTCCTTCCTTCCTTCCTTCCTTCCTTCCTTCCTTCCTTCCTTCCTTCCTTCCTTCCTTCCTTCCTTCCTTCCTTCCTTCCTTCCTTCCTTCCTTCCTTCCTTCCTTCCTTCCTTCCTTCCTTCCTTCCTTCCTTCCTTCCTTCCTTCCTTCCTTCCTTCCTTCCTTCCTTCCTTCCTTCCTTCCTTCCTTCCTTCCTTCCTTCCTTCCTTCCTTTCTTTCTTTCTTTCTTTCTTTCTTTCTTTCTATCCTTACTGTTAGCCTTTCACAGGAGCAGATGCTGGAAGCAGACCACCCAGAACAACACGGTCGGCCTGGGAAGGAAGGGAAATCAGGGCTGATTTGGTCTGCAGACTGGATAACCCACCAAAATGAAAGCTTCATATTGCATCGTTGGCAATATTTTTAAATTTAAAGTTAAATAATTATTAATTCACATAATCATTTTTTTTCCTGCCAGACTAGATTGCGCCCCCTGAAGGGTGTGAAAGGCAACAACAGCTCAGGTAGCTCCACATGTGTAGCTGCTATTCTGATTTAAGAAGAGAGGTGCTGCCAGTTTTCAGAATAATTAAAATTGGTTAAAAATCTCAAGCAGCCTTGGTCGGTGCGTTGTGATTTGAGCGGAATTCAGCGTTGTCATTTCTATCATAGAACAAAGTTGCTAAGTGGATTGCCCTGGTGACACTCCATTGTGCTGCAACAGCAACTATCAGGCCCCTTCACCAGTGAGCAAGATCTAGATGTGTGAGAATCCGGGTGGTCCTGAGAGACGCCCCCATGTAGACCCACAGATACATTGCAGCAGCTGGATGGGTAAGGCTGATGCTTTGGAACAGAGATTTCATGGTCCTGAGTCAGTGAAACTGTGTGCTGTAGTGTTTCCTGCTTCATAGATTTATGAAAATATTGCAACCCAGTGATGTTCTCCATGTTTAAAAATTCCCCATTTTTTTTTCTTTCTAAATTTAAAAACTTTTAATCTAGGCTACAGGATAAAATAGTACTTCACTTTGGATTGTATTAGTCCTTCGCCTATACATTTCAAATATAGGAAATAGAATTGAATTAATGATTTTCGTTATTTAAGAAAAATGAACTAATGATTGAAAATGAAGGGTTGTTTTTCTAAACAACAACAACAACAAAATTACTTCCCCAATTCCAAATTCTAAGCTTTAATCCCTAACCACAGTGAGAGGTAGTGTGGCACACAAATGAAGAACATGGCAGTTTATTGAGCATTTACTATGTCTGAGGCACTGGATGAAGTGTTTGGCCTGTATTATGTCACTTCATCCGTACAACCCTCACTCAAGGTGTTTGCCAGTGAGAAAACTGAATCTAGGAAGAGGCAAAGTTAAGGTCTGAGCCTAAGACCATCTGACTCTAAAACCTAAAATGGGCTACCCTATATGGGGAAAAGCAGTTAGTAAGGACTTAAAAAGCAAGTAAATTGTGTGCCTTTTTGGCATAATTATTTATCAAAGAGAAAGAAGAGAAGAATTTAAGCAATGAGAGATCATGTCCTTCTTTCTTCTCTTTTAAAATAGACATTATTTTTAGAACAGTTTTAGATTTACTAAAAAACTAAGAAAAAAAATTAAAGCCCAGAGTTTTATGTTTTCTGTGTGTGTGTGTGTGTGTGTGTGTGTGTGTGTGTGTGTATGTTTGGTAATAATATTAAGGTATTGGTTTTGTAGTTTTTTCACCTAGAGATGTTTTTAAGTGAAATTTTTTTTTTTAAAAAATACGTTTTTATTGATTTTAGAGAGAGGAAGGGAGAGGGAGAGAGAAAGAAACATTGATGGGAGAGAAACATCTATTGCTGTCTTCTGTACGCCCCCTACTGGGGGTTGAGCCCACATCCCAGTTTGACAGAATCAAACCAGTGACCTCTTGGTGCATGGGATGATGCTCAATCCACCGAGCCAGGCAAAGTAAAGTTTTATTATTATCTTTCTTTGATACTCAGTTTCATAAACAAAGTGTGATATTTTGTTGACAAGTGGCATCATAATGGGGGGGGGCATGGTGAGGTGTAATTTTAAACTTTTTTTTCTTCTTGGTTTTTCTTGTTGAGTCTTTATTTCTGCCCTCATTCTGATACCTGGGAAGCAGAGCCAGGGTGACCTATGGAGGGGACAGCTTGAGGTCTATAGTCAGAAGACTGGGTTTAGATCCCAGTTCTGTCACTGATTAGCCGAACAATTTAACTTCTTCTTGAATCTCAGTTTCCTCCTCTGTGGAATGGGAATAATGAGAACCAATCGAGTTAGAAAACGATATGAGTGTAAGCTGTCAAGGGTTAACCAAATGTTAGTTCTTATGATGAAGCTCCAAAGCTCTTCTTTTTAAATACTCCTAATGGGGGCAAGTACTTACGCTTTGCAGCTTTCACTTTTAGAAGTGGGAGTTAAATATGATAAATAAAATGGATTAAAGAAAGCAATGTGGTTTAGGGTTGCAAAGAAAGCATGTCTGTGGCTTTGGGCAATAGTTACTTTCTGTATGACTTTTGCCTTGAGCACCAATCTCCAAGCGATCAGGCCTGATTTGGTTAAATGATTGTTTGATTTTTGGAGAACAGAATTTAAAGAGAAAATTCCAGCCTGATCGATGTGGCTCAGTGGATTGAGCATTGACCCATGAACCAAGGTCAGGACACATGCCGGAGTTGTGGGCCCGATTCGCAGTGCAGGAGGCAGTCGATCGATGTTTTTCTCTCATCGATGTTTCCATCTCTCTATTCCTCTTCCTTCCTCTCTAGAAGTCAATAAAAACATATTTAGAAAAGAAAAAAATATTCCAAAAAGCTACAGTGATTACTTGGCATTTTATTTGCAAAGTGACTCATAAGTCACAGCTTAGGGAACACTGTCTGGAACACTCCCCACTTTTCCCCATACTCTGCTGAGCTGATTCCAACCCAGCCTGAGGTCTGGGCCTGAGTGTCACATCCTCAGGGAGGCCAGCTCTGAGCCTTCAGACCGCACTTTGCTCTCCGTACTTTGTTCGCAACAGTTACTGCCTTATAATCGCTTTTTAAATATCTACTTCCACTGCAAACTGTGAAGTCCCAAGACATGGACAATTGTAAGTGACTTTAGACATGAATAACATGCCTGTACATTCATAGGGTGAGATCCCTTAGGACAAAAAGAACCGCAAAAAGAATCTTAACTATTTACAATAATCTTCTTGCTGTTGGTACTATTGGTATTGTTAATTATGAGATTGTCTTCTTTTTTTTCTGGATATGTTCTTAGTTTTTAATAAATAGAAACCACATCACTTCATCTGTTACAGTAAGACATGGGAGGTAACCACGCCTGGGGGCCCTAGAAAGCTTTTTCATCCACCAAGTGACAGAAAGGACAAGCACTTCACCACCAAAGCCCTTGGTTTACTTCTTCTTTGGATCTCTGTTCTCCCACCACATCAGCCTGCGGCTTCCAGAATGGAACTCTGCCTTCGACTGGATCCTAGTTGGGAGGCTAGTCTATCAGCTTGTCTGAATAACAGAACGGAGTTCCCTAACTTAGCCGAGGAACCTGGACAAGTTCCAAAAAGAATCTTAACTATTTACAATAATCTTCTTGTTGTTGGTACTATTGGTATTGTTAATTATGAGATTGTATTTTGGGGGAATAAAGCAGGTTAGTAATCAAGGGTTCTATAATTCTATCATTTCTGGTAGAATTATACTGTAATTCTATCATTTCTGAAATTGTTGAAAATTGAGACTATTACTGTGGGGGAAAGGAGTAAACAATCTCATAGTTTAAATTGGAATCATCAATATGAAATTCTAATGAATTTTATTTAAAAAAATTTCAAACTCTGTCTACTGAAGAGGCCCAGGAACAATGACCAAGACAGAAATAATGATTCGCCCCTAGCATTCAGATTGTGGTGCTGATATACTATGTCCCACAAACAGAAACCAGGGCTCCTTGGAGAAATGTTTATTCCAAGTTAGGACAGGGAAAGTGCACGTTGAGTTTGTCACAGCTTGTACCATGGAGTGAGGAAGCAATCCAAGCTACCAGGGTTTTGGTAAAAGGGCTCAGGAGTCAACTTTAAGAGGCTCCTGAGTAAAGATGGAAACATTTAAGCATTGATATGGGTAATAACTGCAATTGATTAAAACCCACCAGATAGGTTTAAAAATCATAAGTTCATAATGATAATAAGAAAGAGAGAAAAAATAAAAGGAAGAGAGAGAGAAAGGAAGAAAGGAAGAAAGAAAGAAAGGAGGGAGGAAGAGAGAAAGAAAAAGAGAATACAAGTTGGGGCAAAAGTAGGGTTACAGTTGTTCTTATGGAAAATAATACATAAAAATAAATGATAATGCAATAATAAACTCTGTGTTCTCACAACTGTAAATTCACTTTTGCCCCATCCTGTATGAGAGAGAGTGAGAGAGTGAGGGAGAGAGAGAGAGAGAAGAAAAAGAGGGAGAAAGAAAAAGAGAGAAAATAAGCAAGCAAGCAACTTGTCACCCTGAAGATGGTAGTCAACCAACTCATAATTCTGCAAATTAAAAATAAAGGGGGAAGGGGAATCAAGCATTTATCTTGCCTCTTCTTCATGAATGATAGAACATGGTAACTGAATAGAAGATAGAGAAAAGGTTCTTTTTTATAAACATATTCCAGCTAATAAAAATAAATGAAAAGATAAAATTAGGATATCAACATTTTGCAAACACTAATTAATGAATGGGTTTGAGCATTTATTAAGTTTCTAACATCACAAAAGAGAAACATTGATATTATGGGTCTCCTAATGGAAGAACATTCCTTGCCAAAAAATTCAAATCTGAAAATAAAAAGCAAATCCCTGTGTAGGCCTTACCTTCAAAGAGGAGACTTTCTTTAACACTCCCAAATGTAATGGAACACTACCTCTTCCATACATTCAGTGGTTTCACGGATGTTCATTCACTTCATTATTGCATGGTTTTCTTGTTTTTACTCTTGTCCTCCTACAGTCTAATATCTGCTCAGCAACTAAAAGATATTTTAAAATGTAAGACAGAGCATGTCATTCTCCTGCCCAGCGACTTCCCATCAACCCTTGAATCAGATCCAAGGTCTTTACCTTGGCCATCGAGATCCTAGCAAAACTGGTCCAAATTCATCAGCTACTACTCTCTCCCTCTATCATTTTGCTCAGCCACACAAGCCTTCCTACTGTTCTATCAATGCACGGAGCACACGCCACCTCAGCACCTTTGCATAGAATGCTCTTCCCCCAATATCTACACGGCTTGTCCCTTAGTACCTCCGGTCTCTTCTCAAATATCCCCTGACCAGAGAGACTTTCATTATCAGCAGCAACCCTGGTATTCTCTATTCCCCTTAACTCACTTTATCATTTTATTTGGTAACACTTACTACCACAACTTTATCTTATAGTCATTTGTTTATCATCTAGCCCTTATTAGATTGTAAGATCTAGAGGCAAGGACTTTATTTCATTGATTTTTGTATCCCTAGTGCCTAGAACAGTGCCTGTTACATAGTATGTGCTCAACAAATACTTGTTGAATGAATGAATGCATGCATGAGCTGATGTGTCAGTGTACTGTATTAAACATCGGTCCCCATAACAGCTCATTGAGGACAAGGAGCATGTTTTATTTAGCTTTTCATTTCAGCATCTTGCATAATGCTTGGCATGTAGTAGGTACTCAATAAATGCTTTTCTATACTATGCAAATTATACAACTGTGTAACCAAATAGAAGATAAAGGGAGGTAAAGATAAACTTATCTTTGCCTCGCAATTTTTATACCCCTAGCTACAAGGATATTCTAAAACAGAAGAGTGTGTGTGTGTGTGTGTGTGTGTGTGTGTGTGTGTGTTAGAGGTCTCACCGGATTACTAACTTGTATTTTGTGAGGAAAAAGTATTAAAATCAAAGTCCCATAAGAGATAAACTCATCCTAACATGAGAAAATAGTGAGTTCTAAAGAT
Organism: Myotis davidii; assembly: GCF_000327345.1. Taxonomy (NCBI): domain Eukaryota; kingdom Metazoa; phylum Chordata; class Mammalia; order Chiroptera; family Vespertilionidae; genus Myotis; species Myotis davidii. The sequence goes on from NW_006297573.1 coordinate 1,105,764, forward strand.
CAATAAGGGCAAAGCAATTAAGCATGCCAGTCATTGGCGAAACCTTATGAAGAATTAAACATATGCGAGTCAGAACATATGACAATCACTCTGGTGGATCTCCATATGAAGCATTGTCTCTGAGAATGTGTCTAGAGGAGGCGGGTGGGGAAAAAAGGCGTCTTTTTCAGTCACACTCTACTGAAGCCACTAGGTGGTGCTGTCAAAGACAGTGTGGTTTTCATTTGTGGATTCAGAGGGCAAATATATTACTTTTAAAATAAACAATGTTCATTTTTATTACAATAGCATTGCATACTTATTGTAGAGCATTTAATATATACAATAAGCAAAAGGAAGAAATATCCACCCAGAACATTTCTAGAAAGAAATCATCTAGAAAGACCACTGTTAATAATAGTATGTATACTCTACAATAATTAACAGTAATGTTGGCTTATATAAACTAAGTGCTTGTTATGTGTCAGACACTGCACCAATGCTTTATACTGACCAGCCTCCCAGTCTTTCTAGGAAATTTCTCTCTATATAGTTATATGTGAAATATAGATATAGTTATATGTATATTGATAAGTATCATACTGGCTTTTATTTTATAACAGCACAAAGTAGATGCTCAACAAGTATTACTTGAATTGGATTCTTGAGAATTTAGTGCTATAATTCATGGAAAGCACCTGGCTCATATATTCATTCAATAAAGAGCTACATATTGCTTTACTAGAGGCCCAGTACACAAAAATTTGTGCACTCGGGGGAGACAGGGGCAGGGAGGGGTCCCTCAGCCTGGCCTGTGCCCTCTCGCAGTCTGGGACCCCTCAGGGGATGACCACCTGCTGGCTTAGACCCGCTCCCCGGGGGATTGGGCCTAAGATGGCAATCA